>NW_017728925.1:10495117-10534557 GCF_001723895.1 Crocodylus porosus
CAGGGAACAATTAAATGGAGCAGTTTAATCTGTGTTGGCAGAGTTACCAAAATAGTCACCTGCAAGGCAAGCATAATTTCTTAGGGAGCAGCTTTATCTAACAAGTTAGCTTCTTTGTACCTCCAGACAAATTCATGCTACTGCTATTGTTCCTTGTCAAGCTGCATTTCTACCAAATGATAATTTTCTTTGGGGCAAGAACAGTCAATGTAGGGAAATGCTTGCATTTTTTCCAGGTAATGAGTGGACAGTTATACAAATTTAATAAGCAAGGAGGCAACCTGCTTCCTCAGCTTATATAAAAAAAATAGTTCACTTATGCTTCTTTATGTTATTCAGCATAATTAAAAGCCACCAACTGCAAAAAGCATAGGTAAGCAGTACCAAAAGATATTTAGAGGGTATCTTCTAAGTAAAGGTGGGATTGCATGTTAAATAAATACAAGGAAATCACAGAGAAACTATTTAATTCCAGCTTCACCATCTCAAAAGTTGTTTTCCAGTCTCTTCCTAGCATTGCCAGTCACTTCTACTGTGCCTTCCATTCAAAGTAAAGGCACTTCACAGGCACTTAAAGTTGCCATAGCCATATCATACATTCAGTTCTGAATGCCTCATTTCCCAAGTGGGGCACACACTGGAGACAGGGTAACAGCTTGGCACAAACAAGCCAATTAACAGGATAACTGTACAGAAGGCATCAAGCAAACTCTGTGGCAGAGCCAGGAAGAGAGACTCTAGCATCTAGTCCTATGCAGGTGTCCCTGCTAGCAGGCAACTCCCTTTCTAAAATGGCAAAAACTCACTGCCAGGTACAATACCAGGCACCAAGGCAACCCATCAGTGCTGCATTTACATTCGGGGCAAGGCAAGTCTCCTTGCCATCCTAAAGCAGGCAATAGGCAACCCCCACCCAAGCTGGGGTGAGGAGGCTCAATGGTCACTCGACAGATGAAAATAAGAGTTCTCAGTCCCCATTTCTTGTCAGTGCTCCACCCCCAAGTATCAGCAAATTTAAGGGAAACCAAACAGGCTCCATTTTCAGAGCTGCAGAAGATTTGTCCAAGTCACATCTGACCCGCCTGGGTGGAAGAAAGCAGGCAGACAAACATCTTAGTATGTCACACATGGGAGAAAACCAGCAAAATTCAGGTAGGATCAAGACTTCCTTCCGCACCAGACCTTTTGGCTGGGGAGCAGAGGGGCATTTCCACACCCCACATGTTCTCTACGACTTCATCATCCCACAGTTGCTCCAAAGCCCTTCCACGTGGGATGGGAAGGAAGGACCCATCAAGCTGGTTAGCAAGCAAGGAACCAAACAGCAAAGCCTCCCTCTGTGTTGAGGCTATCGGCCAAAGAATACATAGGAGAGAAGTGCCCCTCCCAGAGGATCACACTCAGTCCCATGTCCCAGAAGCAGCTCAACTCCACCCTCAGCATTTATCCCCCCAAGGAGGATGAAGAAGGGCGTCCTCCCACGAGCTGGGCGCAGGGAGCAAAGAGCGGCCTGCCCCCATCCCTCCTGCGCTCGGCCTGGGCTGCATAGCCAGAGCCGGGTAACAGGTGCCTCGGGAACAGGCACCGAGCCAGGAGGCAGCAGAGGGACACAGGCGGCTCCCCGCGGCTCCAGCCGAGACCAGGCACCCGGCAAGCCCCACCGCCCCTCGGGCTCGGCATGGAGGCACCCGGCCTCGCCCTGCTCCTTCGGGCGCCGCCTCCGGCAGGACCCAGCAGCGCCCTACGCCCGCGCGGGCGAGGACGGAGCCTGGAGGCGGCACCCACTGCATCTCCCGCAGCTCCTTCCCAGCCCGCCCCGAGGAGCTTTCCCCGGCAGGCAGGCAGCCCCAGCCCTGCGGCTCCCACCTGCACGGCCCGGGTGAAGAAGACCCCCGCGTCGGACGCCAGCTTCTTCACGTTAAAGTCCATCTTGCTGCAGCAGCCGGGACACAAGAGCAAGCGACTCCCTGCCTCCCCTCCGCTCCGCCCCGCCCGCTGCCGGCCAATGAGCGCGCCCCGCGCCCCGTCCCCCTTTATAGCTCTCATCGATGCGCTCCGGCATCCGCGCGCAGGGCTCTTAAAGGGGACGCCGCCGCGGAAGGTTCCGCAGCGTCTCTAGCTCGCTCCGGACCGCCGTATCATGGCTGGTTCATCTCTGGGTGGGTGTGAGTGAGTGGGGGAAGGGTGTTCTAGAGGGGGAGGCTCACCCCGGGCTGTGGTGGGGACACGTGGACAGCTGGGGGCAGGGCCCCTTTAATTGCTGCTTGGATCACCTGTCAATGGCGGCTGGGCCCTCACTTCTTCGTGGCTCAACCACACTCCCCGCCGCAGCCGTAGCCTCAGCCGGAGCGGAGGAGCCCCGTAATTGGCCAGCGCGGGCACATCCTCCTGCTTGGATTGGCTGCGGCGGGTGGTGGTTTTCGGCGGTCACGCCTTCACTCTCAGCCGCCGCGGCAGTCGGCGTAGGCTGCGCCAAGGGAAGGAGACACTGCCCTTCCGAAGATATGGAACGCGGCGGGGTGAGAGCGTCCCCCACCCCCCCGCGGCACGTGGTAGCGGCCGGGCTGGTGGCCTGAGCAGGGCGCGGGCTGTACCATTCGCCGGCGGGAGGGGGGCGGGGGCCGTCATGGTGTCCCCCTGTTGGGGCTGTGCAGTGCGGGGAGGGGATGCTGCAGGGAGGGCCTGGCTGGGGCGGCTTTCCCTGAGCAGGCGGGGCTTGGGCAGGAGGTGGGTGCCGGGGGGTAGGAGGTGCAGCCCTTCAGGGGCAAGCCTTTGCATGCGGGGTCTTGTCCCATAGCAAGTGTCACCCCCAAAACCCTGCCGCCTCGCTCCGTGGTGGGGGGAGCTCTGCGGCCTGTGCTGCTGCAGGGCCGGATTTTAAAAATGCAGCTTAGTTTCACTGCCAAGTTAAAACAGTTTGGGGGCAAATGGGTGGCAACAGGGTTTAGCCGCTGTCCATAACCTTGTCTTCCAAACGACGCTGAGATGGTTGCGCTGCTTTGGAAATGCCCCCAAGCCCTTCCCGGAGCAGTGCTTCTCAACTCGCGGTTGTGAGAATATAGGAAAGGGTCACAAACAAGCTTTAAGGGGAAAAACCTGGGAAATGGTGGCGCTTCCTTTGCAGGCTGGCAGAGCTCCGGCTGCGAGGGGCTGCTTGGGCCCCCTGTGCCCACACACTGGGGACAAAGGGCAGTGGGTTGGGAGTGGCCATTGGTGTATACAGGTGGGTCCTGGTATAGAAAAAGGTTGGTGACAAAAAAAAAAAAAAAAGGACTGAAAATCCTCCTTGTTTCATTGGAGAGGCAGGTGATAGCGCTGTTTGCAGGAGCAGGTTTGAGATTGTGGCTGAGTCCATTCTAGCTGTCTTGCTGCTTGACATGGATTGTAATGTGCTTTGAAGGTCAGACCATGCAGACCTTGCTTCTGTTTAATTATCTGCTTCACCTCCTTTCTTCATGCAGGAAGAAAATTCCCAGCTGGAGACTGCCCCTGCAATCCTGAGACACATGTTGAAACAAAGTTGGATTTCTTTCTGAGCTCTGAATGGTTCCTTAAGTGTCCTTCCCACACACTGACTCCTGCGGGTACTCGCAGCCTCATTCAGAAATGGCCTTTCAAAGAACCGAGGGAATGTCTATCATCCAAGCCTTGGCAATGACTGTGGCAGAGATCCCGGTGTTTGTTTACACAACCTTTGGGCAGGTAAAAAAAATAAAAATAAGTAAAAGAGTCCTGGGTTGTATGCATGGTTCTGCAGAGCTGCCTGCAGCAGTTCATTTGGAGGGGTGAAGGCAGAGAGTCAGTGCTAATTGAATGGGGGGAAGGAAGAATCAGAGGGTGTTGAGGAGGAGGAGTGACAGTTGCTGTGGGGGTTGCAGGAGGCTGCAGAAGTCAGAAATGGAGGTTTCTTGTGAGAGGCCCAGAGAGGTTTGGAAAGGTTTGGAGGGACTGATTAGGATACCTAAGGGGGGAGCTCTGCAGGTGGCTGTGTCACTGATGGGACACTTGGCTGGGGAGAAGGGATTTGAGGAAAGATGATGCTTGGAAGTAAGGCATGGATACATTCTTGCCATCCAGCAATACACAAGTTGCTACATTCTCAACAGAAAAGTTTTTGGGTTTATTCACTCTGAATTCACTGAGTCTATATGTGTGGAGGAAGCTGCAGTATGATACCTGGAGAAGTTGATAAATATTTTACCACATTTTTAAAAGATCTCTTTTAAGCCAAATAATAATTAAAAGGAAAAACACAGTTCAAAGCATAACAGCTGGTTTTATGCACTTCTGAAAAAGTGCTAGTTATGATGTTGGAGCAGACATTTCTATAATGCTACAATCGCTCATGCCCCATTCTTGTTGCCACATTCTCTTTCTGCTCAGCAAAACTTGTGGGTCATCCTTAGAGACATGAAAGTACACTTTTTTTGCTTAAATCATGCTTAATATTTCAGTCTTCAATATTTGGGCAAATGAATCTTACCTGTAAATCAGGATATTCAGAACTGAGGTTAGTAACATAACTCTGACCCTTTGCTTCTTACTAGCAATAGGACCTTTATTAATAATTACACTATAATTTTCTATTACGTAATGCTAGATCCTGTCTTATGACATTTTCAGGCCTGATCTAAAGTGTAAATTCTCTTGCAAACCCTCTTAACCCATCTTTCAGCTACCTAGGCCCTTCTAGATGGCCTACCTGACACCTCTCAGCTCTCATTTCTCAGAGTATCTCTTCCTGGAAAACAAAGGTAACTTTGTTTCAAAGATTCCAGTAGGACAGTGTGTTATCCTCTTTTCTCTCTTCCGCTGTTCAGTTCTGTCTGGACCTAAAATAAGTTCTTCTTATGAAGGGGACTGATATGCTTCTGGGGTGAAATCTAGACACCAGTGATGTCAGTGAAACCTTTTGCTGTTGATTAAAAGGGTGACAGAATTTTATGTCTGGTTTTTTTTGGGGGGTTTTTTGGGATTTAGTGTGGGTATTAGAAAGTATTGGGCTGGACACTGGCAACCTTGTCTTTGGAAAAGTGCCTTGAGATCTTTAATCTCTACACACAGACAACAAACAGTGATTTCAAGTCTCTGAAACATCATGCACTCCCACTCCCACTCCCACTCCCTTCCCTGCTGACTTTATGGGGTTATATCAGATATACATTCTGTCCAACTGCATGCTATTAAGCAGTTGCTCTGTTGGCTACATTTCACTGGTAAAACAACTATAAAGTATCTTTAGAGTCTAGCTGTTCTGAATGAAATCCAGAGGTGGAGATAATATTAATATCATTGCTTTCTAATATCTTTTGTGTTTAAAGTCTGTCTTCTCTCAGCTGCGGCTCTCCCCTGGCCTGCGGAAGGTGCTGTTCGCCACAGCTCTTGGAACAGTTGCCTTGGCTCTTGCTGCACATCAGCTGAAGCGGCGTCGACGTCGAAAGAAACAGATAGCTCCAGAGAAGTGTGGTCTCAAGCCTGGAGGAGTCCCTGTCCCTGTCCTATCAACCAGGAAAGTCCCGTCTGTGAAAAAAGGTTTGTATCACAAGAGAAAATGGCGGGGAGAAATTATGATGTTTATGGGAGCATTATTATTTGGGAGGAGGAGACATGGAGGAGGACAGAATCCCAGGTTATGCCAAGCAGATGGCTAGATTGTGTTGGAAGGTAGTTCCTCATACTTTAAAGGAGCAGAATGAGATTGGGAGCCAAAAATAGACAGTGTCCTAATAAAGGTGACAATACAGAATAGATGGTAAAAAGGGCAAGATTACTACCTTGACAGCACAAGCAGTCAAACAGTGGCGATCCAGATTCACAGTTGCCGTTACTCTTAACAAATAAAGGAAATGCCAGGCCCGTTGTACAATATTTTCACTTGGTAAGGGTGGCTGGGTGCATGCCATGGCCTGTGTTCTGTCAGTCACCAAACAGTAAAGAAGACAGTGTAGTTTAGATTCAGTCAAAAGGGTCTGAATGTTAAGTCAGTCCTGTCAGTGATTTGCTCTGTGACCACGGGCCAGTCACCTTGCCTATTATTTGTGGTTTCCCTGTTTGGGGAAAAAAGATAGAGCACAAAAACTGCCCAACAGGAAGTTTTTTAGGCTTGATTAATGTGTGCATGGTGTTGTGAAGTTATGGAGCTGTGTAAATATTCTGGGGAAATCAGACAAACTGCTGAATTACCACTGTCCCTGCACTGGTGACAGTGACTTGTAGCATTCTGCATAGCATGAAGGGTCTGAGGCACTGATGTTTAATGTTTCTCCAATAATACTTGCATGCTTCCTTTCATCTAGAGAGGTGAGTACATATTTATATCCTCATCTTAGATGAGGAAACTGAGGTACGGAGGATAAGCGACAGCAAGTTAGACAATAGCACCCTAATTCTCAGCTCTAGTTATTAGAAATATGCTGCCCCCTCCCTCTGCTGACTCCTTAACCCAGAAGATCCATGTTCTGTGTCACTAACTAATCACAGTTCCCCATACTATCCAAGGCTGCAATGAAACCATTTTGCTTTGAACTGGATTTATTTGCGACTGCTAGCGCTTCACACCCCACTGAGAGCTGATTCTTTTGGAGATGGCACAGCCCTCTCAGCAGCCTGCAGGGGATCTTGCTCCCAGTGGTGCGAACCTGGTACAGAAAGGGACAGGCAGGAAAGAGCAACACCACATCTGATTTCGTAGGTTCCTTTTTTTTCCCCTCGAATGGTGTAAACAGAGCAGGAAGACCTAAAGGCTTGTTTTTGCAACCCTCCTGATTGCAGGATATTCCAGCAGGAGAGTACAAAGTCCAAGCAGCAAGAGCAATGACACGCTTAGCGGGATTTCCTCCATTGAGCCCAGCAAACGCTCTGGTTCCTCCCACAGCCTTGCCTCGGTAAGAAATCTTTCACCGTTGCTGTAGCAGCACAGAGGAAGGAGTCGCATCTACTTATGTACATTTAGTAGGATTATTAATCAACTGGAATTAATGCTTTCAGGAGCATTGAGCTGCACCCACGTGCATCACTTTTATGCCAGAGCTTTTGATAGATAATGAGATATTGGTACTTAAAAGGTGCTTTTTAAAGGCCTGTTTTGTGGTGTTGATCACCCTTCACAACTTCAATTCCAGTTAGACATTCATGGCTACTGCTTAGAGTAGTGATTCTCAACCAGGGTGCAGGGGCACTCTGGGGTGCTGCTAGATCCTTTGAAGGGTGCCTTGAGGCATGGGTGATTAAGCAGATAAACTAAGTAGATAAATGCAGGCCAGATTCTCCACCCCCTCTGCAAGGAGGTGAGCTCTGTAACATATAAATTTGTTTTTAGAGTTGGCTGCAACTCAGTTTCCAAAAGTTATGGAGCAGTGCCTTGAGTCCAAAAAGCTGAGAACCACTGGTCTGGAGACTGGAGCCACAAACAAACTGGGATAGTATTGCAATGACTTTTGAGGTGTTTGCAGTTACTGAAAGGAGAGAGAGAGAGAGCACAAGAGCACTGTATAGCCAAATATGTGTTTAGTTCAAACCATAAACGTTGTCACCTGCAACATCGTGCCTTACACAAAAGTATAGACATTTAGGGCTAATTGCAGGGTAACCCCCTTTCTAATCAGTAGTAAAACATCTTATGCCCATGAGTGAGACTTAGTTTTGGGACCTGGTCAAATGTTAACAAGCTAGTGGTAGTCTTGACTGGTTCAGATAAAATGGTCTAGTCCCCTTAACACTCCTGAAGCTAGTCTGCTCCGTCGCTAAGCCATTTAAAAAAAATAGTCCCGAGTGTTTTTCAGGTGTTGATGGGTTTATAATTAATTAGCTCAGTTGTCTGGATAAGAGTTAATCCTGGCACTATGGGGAGGGGTTTCTTCTCACCCAACTAGTCTCTGAGGAAGAAAAAAGGGCATCTGTTAAATATTGTTGGTACTTCCATGGCCTAGACAAATGGGAAATCTTCAGTCATAACCAGTCCCGTGGGTGGAGAGAGAGGCTGACAGGAGAATGCATACTCAGCTTTTTACCAACTTGCTGCTTGAGGCTTCCCACACTCCAGTTGCATTAGTAGCAGGCATAAGTAACTCCCATACTGCACCCTCATCTGCCTTGACATCTCGGGAAGCTTCTCTGCATTTCCCAACTGCTTTCTTGGGAATGCTAGCGTAGGGTTTGTCCACACTACAGTTTGGCCAGCATGGCTACATAGGCTCTGGGGGTTGTGCACACATATGGGGGACACATGCACGGGCAGGGCGGGTGGGAATCACACAGACAAAACCTCTGGTGGAGCTGCAACTATGGTAACACAGGAACTTTTTGGCCAGTTCAGCTTCTGTTGTATGGGAAGCCAATGCCTAATGTATAGTACTCCTGTTGGTATACACTGCATCTCCACTAGGGGGCTCTGCCAGCATAATTATGAGGCCGACTCCTGTAGGCTGGACAGCTTTACACCAGCACACATGGATGGAGCAGGGGGGTGGTGGGAAGTTTCCTGAGACCTGCAGTATAGGCCAGGGCCAGTGCAGCTGGAGCACACAGTGCAGGTCTGTAAAGCCCACCTTTTGAATCCACAGACTCCTTTAGTTCTCCTCTCAGCCTCTCCCTTCACTCATAGGGCAAGAACTGGCCATATGGCTACAGCCTCTTCTCTGCCTGCCAAGCCTTGAAACTCTCACCACCACTGAAAGGTCATTCATGGTCTCTCAGAAGCAGCCTCTCCCCATGTTGCTGGAGTGCACTGCTTCCCAATTAAGCTGCCTAATTGGATGGAATGATTGGGGGTGGGATATTTTTTTTTTCATTTGGGACCCATTTTCCAGCTAGATTCATAGATTGTAAGGGGCTGGAAGGGACCTTGCAAGATCATTGGGTCCAACCTCCTTGCACTTAATCAGGAAAGTCAGCTGGGGTCAGGTGATACTGTTTTGCCACTGACATTCCCCAATAAAAATAGGTGAAAATTCCAAATGTTGGCTTTTCTTAGTGCAAAATTCCTCTTCTCTGCTCGACCTAGTGAGGTGTAAATTAAGGTTTCTAACATCTTTAATTTTTTTTAGACTCAGGAGAATTGGCACTCTGTAGCAAGGGCTCAGTTCCTTTTTGCATTCCATGAGTCAGGATATCCCCTAATGCAAATGAAGGCCTGCACAGAGATCAAGGGATAAATCTAGCACTTATGCACTTTGATTGTATCTTGTTGGTTTCATGCTTTAGCTTCATATTATAGCACTACTCGGCTGAGAAGTCTTCCTCTTTGAGAGCTGCTGTTTCTGCCCTTTCTTTTCAATTCTGTCTTGTTTGATCATTTCCTCTGTAGTTTCTTCCCTGACACTTTGTTCCTGTTGCCTCTGTTAAAATGATCAGCATTGGCAAAACAGGTGGTGCCATTGAGCAAAACCACCTTTAGGTTTTAGAATGACTACCCTATCCAGATGAATGGGTGGGGCAGAAATCACACTTCTCAGCCACTGATTTGCATAGCTGGTGGATTCAGGCTTGTGAGTAAATGCTTGAAATGCAAGTCTGAATCCCCAGGCAAATCAAATCAGTGACTGGCTCAGGCTTGGAGTTCAGGCATTTACTTGTGTTTGAAAAAGTTTCCTCTATCTATGAGAGTTGGAAGCTTTTTCTTGTTTGTTTTTTGTTAAATGAAAGTGGAAATTCTTCAGAACCTGTCTGTGCTATAAAAGCCACAACCGTATCAAGTGGGCCAGAGCCAATTTGAACCACTGAAGCCACTGCTTTAGCTGCAGGGTTATAGAGGAGTGGTGGGTGAAGTACTATCTCCTGTTAATGAGGTGTGAACCCAAATTAAAGTGAATTAGGCTGGAGATCTAATCATTGCTGCTGTTGTTTGGGGGATAGGTTCCTGCAAAGCTGCAGAAGATCTGCCTTCCTCTGCAGTTCACAGTAGGTTGAAAAGGGAGACAGACCAAATCATCCCCCTTTCCTGCATCCAGGGACATGGGAGAGAAGTTGCAGAGCAAATTGGTGGTATGCTTTGACTCATAATTTTGGGCCTCCAATTGTGCAAAAAAGGGTAAGTCAATCTAATCTGGGAAGAAACAATAAATTTAAATGCAATTTGACTTCTTTAAAATACCAGTATTTTATGTGGAAATAGTTTTGAATCTCTGTGCTTCTCTTGTGAAACAATGTGCTTCAAACAAGTGGGATATTCTACATTTGTGTAGGTTTAGGGGGGAGAGATGAGTTGGAGAATTCCTGCCTTTTTTCCCCCCACCGCTTTCAATACTTCCTGCTACTTCCGCTGTATATCTTGGCTCTTGCTGGAAGTTGGGTTTGAACAACTGGGATGACCTAGAAAGAGACTTATGTCGCAGCTGCAGAGATGCACCTCAAAATCATTCTGTTTTCGGCTAAAAACTTACTAAATTCTGGCGAGTTTGCCAAAATAGCTCCTGAAACAGGTCAAAGGGAAGACTCCTATGTCCTGACAGGATTTGGTGAGCAGGCTGGAGTGTTTGGCTTGCACCTTTTTGGTCTCCACAGAAGTTCAAGGTCAGGGTTACATCTATAGCTGGCTGTAGTCTGCCCCTAGACATACTGATCATTTGGTTTGGTTTTCTTGCCTCAGACTAAAGGGACCTTATCCCTAAGCTAGAGACTGGACTTCTAACCTGTTTGGTTTTGGGAGCACCATCTTGGAGCTCTGAAGACAGGCTAAGCCCCTTGATAACCACTACTGTTTCCCCAACATCAGTTGCTTCTGGCACAAGTGCTTCATGGTACCTGGAATCTCTGCTTTTTGCTGATACAGAACATTAGTCATGGCAATTGTTCATGAGCTACAGTACCAGCAACTACACTTGATCTGAGCCTTCAAGAGGCTGACATCTGAACTGAGCCTGAGGAAGTAAAATGAAGTCAAGTATTCTGTGACTTGCTGCAGCTGGGAACAATTCCTATGCAATTGTAAACATCTGAATCTAGCCCTGCTAGCCTGTAGCATTTGACCAGAAAATGCTCTCATGGCACATGTCCAGGTTTCTGGTTGAACCATGACACAGATCTTGTAAACTCTCATTTCTATTCTAGCCCCACACCAAGAGCATTTGACTAGGAAGAAAAGAATGACTTGCTTTTCTGGCACAAATGTCCTGTCTTATTTGTTTTCATTAGTAACCTGCTCCCTCTTTATGTTTGCATTTGCCTCCCAGCCACTGCCTTCCCTTTCCTATGGGGATAGGGCCTGTCATTTATTTCCCAGCGGTCTCGTCTCCTGTCCCACCCCTACTTTGTCATGGGTGTTGCAGTGTCTTTCTCATGCACCTGCCCCCTTCCCTGTCCAAGTATCCCAGATAAGTGCACACAACATGAACAAAGCCTGGGTTTTTCAGCGATGCCTGTTTATATCTTTGCAGGTGCAGCCAGGGAGAGGTGATTGCACAGCCTTTTTTCTTTCTGTGTCTAAAGACGTTAGCTTGCTGCTGGCTAGAAGCAAGGGGGAGGATGTGATACTCTCTGCTCTGTTGAATGATGTTGCTTATCATTGGAGAACTTGGTTTGCAGCAGCTTGGCACTTGACAGCTCCCTCTAAGGTAGCCACTTCCCATTGTTGTCCTCCACTAGCACGAACACTTGCAGAGGGAGGACACATTTGGATGCGGAACACTGGTATTCCCACCTTGGAAAAGCAAGCGAATGCCAAAAACAAGTACAAATTTCAAAATGGCAAATAGCTGAGGGTGTATCTGCAGGTACCATAATGCAAAGATCAGCTCTCTGCTGCTTTTGTTAGACTGCAAGGAAGTCTTACAGCATCTGTTGTTCTTTCTCCTCTTACGGGTCAGATAGTGGCTGTGAACTCTTCCAGCCCAACACCAGCAGCTGCAGGGCTCTGGGAGACAGGAGCAATGGAGGATCCTGGAGCTGCTGGAGACTCTAGTGCTGAAAGCCTCTATATTCAAGGTAAATCATGTTTTTTTTAACATTGCCCTGCAGGGCTTGCTGTGAGGAGAGTAGGGGTTGAGTCTCTGTGTGCAGTTAGTCCTTGCCTCTGTACCAGGTCCACCAGTGGCTCCCAACCCTATCCCGAAAACACCATCCCTTTCCATGCTGAACTCCAATGCAATTCTATTGGCAAATTCTGTGCTTAACTTGGAGAAACCCTTTTCCTGTCCTTTGATAGATGGTCTCAATGCCTGTGTAATGAGAAGGTCCACCCCTCCAGGCTATTAAGTGGGGAAAATATGCTTCAGAAGTAACATTGTTGATGCTCTTTGCTGAAATGGTCTTATTTAATCCTAAGATAAAAAAAGAACATATATCCATAAGGATGGAAATACCTAAGTTAGTATCTTTTGCCGTATGGGTTCAGAGAGCATTCTGAGAAGAGGAAAGCCTCCTCCCGAGCGAACAAGGAGCCTTACTGGTCGCTACGTTCCTCTGCCATCTAAACAAGCTCTTCAGTTTCACTGTTTGGTTGCATCGGGCAGGGATGGAGCTGTTTGAGGAAGCTCTGCAGAAGTGGGAGCAGGCATTGACTGTACGGCAGAGAGACAGCAGCAGCACTTCACTCCCCTGGGAGAACAAGAAACACCAAGAGTCCATGTCAGGGGAGCTGTCAGAGGTAAGTTCCCTGCCTCTCCTCTGCAATTTCCACAGTGAACATTGTGAGGCACCAAACTGGAGAGAAAAGAGGTAGTGGGAGATCAAGCATTAAAGAGCAGGTCTGGGGGGACTACATACACCCTTCTGGTATGTTCAGAAGTATAACTTGTCTGCCATACTGAGTGGGTGAGCCTCTAAGGAAAGAACCCTGTATCTCTTCCCACCCCACCCCCTGTGCTTCCAGTTTGTCACAGCAGGTGATGTCACACAGGTTAGTTTTAAATCCAGTGCTGGGTATGGCCAGGAAAAGAAAATAACAAATCCAGCAATAAACAAGGTCAAAAGTAGATTTTGTCTAACAATGTTGTTTGTCTCTCCTTTTTAATGCCTTTTAAAATTGGAGGTAGTTATGTTCCATTGCTTTTATCAGTTGTTCTCTTGGGCTGCACTTTAAATGGACTATGGTATGGTCATGCACTTTTCTTAGTAAAAGAAAAACTTAATAGCTAAAAATGGTCACTGAAGAGGTTAGAAGGAGAGAGTTTGCAGTAGCTTATATTTTAGGATTACAGGTGGCATGCTGACCCTGTAAATCTGGGAGAACTTTCAGAGGCAGATTTTTTTAAAAAGGGGGATCTTCAATGGAAGAGGGTTAATAGTGACTACGGAGCTTTAAAAAGGCAGCTGTATTTGAGGGATGAAAGTCGGAATTCTTTAGGAGTCAGATGTTGGTGAAAGACACCCTGTGGCACTTATAAACAGAATTTGGTGTCTTAAGTACGTGGGATGTTTGCTTTTGTGTTCTGTAATATTTATGCAAGTCAAACCTGAATTCTTCTTTTGCTGTTTGCCATTGTGTTGTTACAGTTAGCCTAAAAACAGTTGCTGCATAACCAAAACTTTGTGCTTTTGTTAACTCTCCAAGTGGTAGGCTTAATTGCTTGTGAAAGTGCAGCTCTAAACAAAGTATTGTGAAGGTAGGCATTATGCAAGCTGTTGCTAACTCTTACTGATAATGTGCAAATGTGTTAATGGAAAACTTCACTTGTGTCTAATGCCACCATGAAGTCGGTCTCAGTACACTGCTATTTTGGTTTTGGCCTTTTAAATTGACAGGATTGTGCAGGTTTTGTGATGTGAACAAACCTCTACATGAGGTTGCGCTGACCTCACTGAACTCCTCTGTGTGATATCCAGTGTGTTAGAAGGTTAGAGGCGATGGGTTAGTGACCCGAGTCTTAACCCCCTCCCCCCCAGCATTCTAAAGTTCAAAAGCCACAATGAAGAAAGCTGGAAGGGAAGTGTGTATATAAGTTGTGCTGCCCCCTACTTTGTTCATTCTGTACTGTCAGTTTAACATGCCTAGCTGAAGAATCACTTTAGGTCCCTGGCTAAGATGCAATGTGTAAAACATGGCTCTTGACCTTTCCCTTCAAAACTGTCCTATTAGCATCTCTAATGATGACAAATTGCTATTGTGAGCAGGCTAATAGGTTTGTAAGTATGCTATTTGTTGTTCAAGCAGGAGTCTCCAAAAAAGGAGTTTGCTGAAAAGCTTGAATCCCTCTTGCACCAGGCATATCACCTCCAGGAAGAATTTGGGTCTACACTCCCCTCTGACAGCATGCTGCTAGACCTGGGTAAGTGGGATCTTGAAGATGGATAAAGACATACAGCCTTGAATAACCTGGAATTGATCACACTGGGGAATAGAACTGAGCACAAGGACATATACTGGGCATAGGAAAAGACTTGATCCATTTAGAGAGGCTAGAGATGAGTGGCTGAGCCAGAGTTTGGTGGTATAAGATGGACAGACAGATGCTTTTCTTGGAACTCAACCTGTGAACAAGCTTTGCACCAGAAAAATGCAATGCTTTGTAGCTTGTCAACTGCTGGTCCCTGGCCTCTGATTTATTGCTTCATCTACAGGACTGAGGAAGCTAATTAATCTAGCTCTGTAGAACCCTTTTTATCTTCCTAGTAGTAGGCAGGCATTTGCTAGAGTCACTCAATGAAAAGCACAGTTCTTCAGGGGGCTACAGTAATTAAATGAGGAAGCCTCGGGCTTTGTCCAGGATTCTTAATGCAGTTCGTCAACCATATGTCTCCTAAAGGCCAAACAAATCTCTCTGAGCAAGTCAAAGAGGTGACAGGCATTTAAAGGCGACTGTGGAGTGGAGCGCAGGGGGGACTGTCATAGGCTCTTATTCCTGGGGGGAGGGGAATACGCTAGGGGGGGGAATGGCAATCTAGAGAGAGGAAAGCAGGTGTCTGGAGCCCCATGGTTGTGTCCTCTTTTCTCTGTTTCAGAGAGGACCCTTATGCTTCCACTGACGGACGGGTCACTGAGACTTCGGACAGATGGTGAAGACAGTTCAACTTCTGAGGACTCCTTCTTCTCTGCAGCAGAGGTGACTTCAGTTTTTATTCTTTAGAATAAATCAATAAAACCACTGTATGCCATTTACTCGTAATGTAGTGGGAATTGGTACTCTCTGTTCCTAATTTTGGGGAAACCCATGGGAAGGATAACTAGATGTTTGCTACCTCAAAGTAACAGCTAAACTAGTACTGTAAAAGCATTTCTAAACATGGCTTATACTGCAGCTGTAGCAAAAAGTTCTGGGCCGTGCTGGAGTTAAGAAAACTGAAAGAAAAGGAATTGTAATGGGGGTTGAAATCTATATTTAAAATAAGGCACACTAATGCTTTCTGCATCAGTTGGATTTTGCCCTCTTGCTGCTTTCTGACCTGCAGAGATGTAACTGTCTTTCTGCTTCCTACGTCCTTTGCTTTTTTTGGCAGCTCTTTGACTCCCTCCAAATTGGGGAAATACCTTTCTATCTCTCCAAGCCAGCAGCTGCATATGAAGAAGCTCTGCATTTGGTGGAAGAAGGGAAAGTTAATTGCAGAACACTAAGGTTAGTATCTCTAAGTATTATGACAACTCTAGGCAGAGGTAAGATCTTGTGGTAGGACCTCGGTGTTGGGGCACGTTGTAGTATAGACCTCAGTGTTGGGGCTAGGACGTTCTCTTCGGGAGATCAAGAGAAACTCATAGCACCATCTCTGCTGGTCTGGAAATACAAACTACCTATAGATTTCTGATGCTGTTAAGCCTTCTTTAATTTGACTTTTTAAAATTGGCTATGTTCTCTTGCTGTGAAAACCACTAAGACTGCATCAAGAAACTAGTTATGGGATGCATAATTTTTTCCCTTTTGGAGAGAAGATTTGCTGATCTAAATCTAGCCATGTACTTTAAAGAACAAAGACTGCTTAAAGGTAGTTCAGTGACCTGTAGGAAAAGAATTTGTGGCTTGGGTTAATTCTGTGTGAGAAATGCCTGCAAATTATTTATTTTATATATTTGTTTTCCTGAAGGGGCCTAGGAATTTAAGAGGTCAACTCTCAAGATCTCTGTTGCATGCCCTCTTACAAGAAGTCATCTCTTGTTTGATGGAGCCTATAATGTTCTGCTTTCTTCTTTTCTAGGACAGAGCTTTTAGGCTGCTACAATGATCAGGACTTCCTGGCAAAGCTGCACTGTATCAGGCAAGCCTTCCAGGTAGGAACTCTTTGGTTATTAGAAAGCAATCGCAGGTTCTGCTCTAAGGCTTCCAGACTCCTAAAACGTTCCTTTAAGTATCCCTTCAGCATGGCAACCATGTTTTCATTTACAAGAATGAAAACCGCAAATGGGTAAAACATGCTCCTACTAAGGGGCCAGAAACATTGGTATGGTGAAAGCATGGTTGTCTTTGTGCCCATTTTAGCAGTGACTTTGGCCAAGGTAGGCACCCAAGCTTCTGCTGGAGCAGTTCTGTAACTTAAATGCTCAGTTTCCTGGGAACTGCCTGGAGGTGATAAACATACCTCTTATACACCACTTGGCAGCTTTCTCCAGCAGCTGGCTGGATTGGAACCCCTGAGTTAGGTATGAAAGGCTTTCTGTCCCTGGCTACCCAATCTGTAGGGGAATACCTCAAGACTTAGGACAGTGACACACAAGCACCCTTGTACCACCCCATGTATTTCTGGGCTGCTTCTCCAGGATTCTTATCTTCCTCTGTGCTTGATTTCTAGAGGAGAGCCCCTCTCCCACCTTTCCATTCCTTTTCCTTTTACACACCCTACCTTTTTAAGACTCATCTCTGCACCAACACTCCTTCTAGCTGGAGAGGACTAGAGTGAATTTTTTTCTGTTAGAATTTCTCAGTATAACTAGTAGTTGGCTAGAGGAGTTGCTGAGTGACCAGAAGTCAGTTAAGCTTCACAGTGCTTGCTGCCCTGGGCAGGGCGGATTCTGTGTTAAATTACACTTGGGTCAAAGAAAAAATGACAGCCAGCACTGCCTGCTTCACAGGTACAAGCACTCTTACTTTGACTCCCAGTTTTTTTTTCCCCACACTCACTCCTAGAACTAGGAATGATATTGGCTTGTTTGGTGAAAGAAGATTCTTTGTTCTCACAGGAACTCCTGAAGGATGAGAGCAACCAATTGTTCTTTGGGGAGGTTGGAAAACAGATGGTGAGAGGACTAATGATAAAGGCTGAGAAGGTAGGAAGCTTGTGAGCAGCATACAGCTTGGGTGCCCCTTGCATGAGCAAAGGGGCATCACTCATACACTGGTCCGCCACTGGATTTTTACCTTGCTTTGATAACTGAGTTGGGAAGAAGACGACAACTAATTCCCTCTCTTCATCAAACCTTTTGTGAGACTCTTTGAATACAGTCTTTACTCCAAAGCCATCATCAATGATATGGTGCCTCATTGGTTTTTCAGTAGATCCATCTGCCTCAATGGTGCATTTGTTTCTGTTGAGGGCAATGAGTAGGGAATATCTCAATGTGGCTTTTAGTCTTCTACACCAACCTGTAGCTTTTAGTATTGCTTTTCTGTATTGCTAATTGATGATCAAATCCTGTTGGAATCGGTTTTGTCAGCTACAAGAACATCTGTGTACTCAGGCATTTGTATAGTCTTTCCCATGATTCCCCAAACACCAGCAATACAAAGCTAGAAAGCAGGGTGATGGCAGTCTCAAACCCATCCCATTTTGCAAAGCCTGGCTAGTATTGACCTAATATTCTGGATGGAGTATTTAGAAATCATTTTGGCTGCTTACAGACACGAACAGAACAAAACAGCATTTTGCTTTAAGCTTAGTACATCCCCCCCCCACACTGGGGGGGCACATGCTGCATTCAGTCTGTCAGCAGCCTTCGAGAGTTTTTCATCTCAGAATAGACTCTGAAAATGATTAATAGCCAAGTGGGACTGTGTTGCTTCTAACTTTCCCTAATATCTGCTTTCTTCATTCTCTCCAAGAACCCCAAGGCCTTTCTGGAAAGCTATGAGGAGATGCTGTGTTATGCACTGAAGCAAGACACCTGGCCAACTACTCAGCAGGAGCTTGAAGGAAGAGGGGTTTGTGATAGTGCTTGCGTTCTCTCTCTCTCTCTCTGTCTAGAAAGAACAGAAGTACAGACTGAGCAGAATTTACACTGGGGCAATCCAAGAGTGAAACCTGTAAATGAAGTAACTGGATACTTCACCATTTGGTACTGCAAGGACAGGGGCGGGCAATAATTGTGGCTGGAGGGCCCGCTTACTGACTTTTGGCAAGCTATTGAGAGCTGTGTGACCGGCAGCCTGGGGTAGATAAATATTTTTCTAAATTTTTTTTAGGGGTCCCACGGACCAGATAGAATGTCTTAGCAGGCTGCATCTGGCCCACAGGCCACATTTTGCCCACCCCTGTGCTAGGACCTAAAGCTACTACCTTGACATTGCAACTGCTTTTCATTCTCCCTAATGTTAAGAGCTAGAGTTTCCATTTCCAAACATTGAAAGTGCAAAGTTTTACAAGTTTACCTCTGGAATGGGCTCTCCTTAGGCTAGGGGTGGGCAAAATACAGCCTGTGGGCCAGATCTGACCTGCCAGGGACTTTTTTCTGGCCCACAGCACCCACCAACAAATTCTACCCTACCTACAGCTCTTCCACCCACAAGGGGTGGGAGCAGGGCACCCACATGTACACACCTCCCCAGACATACCCTACTGCACCCCGGTCCCACCCTTGTGGGTGGAAGGGCCAAGCTTGGCTAGCACACAGCTTCCAGGTGAGGTGGCAGCGGCTGCTGCTGCATCTCCCCTGGAGACCTGCTTGGCTTCCCCTGCCTCCCAGTTGCTGTGGGGGCAGGGGTGCAGCTGGGAGGGAGCATGGAGCTCAGGTGGGCAGTGTAGGTGTGAAGGGAGTGTGGGGTGGCAGTGGCGGCAGCAGTAACAGCAGGCGGGGGGCTTGGGGTGTTGGTCCCTGGCAAGGTGCAGTGCCCCAGTGCTGCACATTGGGATAAGGAGTGCAGCCTCTGCCAGGCCATCTCTATTGCTGGTGCTTCCTGCCATGCTTGCACAGCACAAAAGGGAAGCTCCAAGTGGTGGAGTTGGCTGCCTTCACCCCCTGCGGGGAAAGCGTCTGGGGCTTCCCTCCTGTGCCATGCAGCCCTAGCGGGGAAGGCAGCTGGCCAGCACCTAGGGCTTCTCCCTCCCCATGCCATGAGTGTGGTGAGGCTGCAGGTGTGTGGCAGGGAGCACCGGTGATAGAGATTGCCTGGCAGAGGCGGTGCCCCTTGCTGTGATTGTGCAGCACTGGCCAGAGCTGTGTCCCACTGGGCACCAGCACCTGTGCAGACATGAGCACCCTGAGTGTGCCACGGGGGGGATTGTGTGGGGGGGTGGTCCCCACACCTCTCCATCCTCCCTCACCCCACAGATGCTACACCCTGTCCCCATAATCCCCCATATATACAACCCCCCAACATACCCTATGCCACACCTAACCATACAACCACACATACACTTACCCCCCCATGATGCACAAGACTAAGAATTTATTTTTGAGTTTTATTATGCAGTCACCTTGATTTATACACTATGCAAACACAAATCAAGATAAAAGTATGTTTGTAATAACATTAAAATATATTATAGTAGGTGTTTGACCTCTAGTGTATGATTTGTTGCTATTTTAAGATGGCAACCCCCACTCCCAAAAGGAGTATTTCTGGGAGGCAAGGGAAGGACTTCTGGTGGCAAAGGCCAGGGGTTAGGGGTGGGACTTCTGGCCGAAAGATGGTGACCAGGGGGCAGGACGGCTGTCAAGGAGCAAAGCTACCCATGTAGCCCTCAACTCGCCAAAACTCATTAAGTGGCCCTCCACCTGAAATAATTGCCTGCCCTTGCCTTAGGCCTGTCACAGTGGTGAGTTAAAAGAGCTCAGGGCTTGGGCTCCCTTCAGCATAACTTAATGCAGTGAGAAACTTTTTTTGATAGATTAACTCTTGAAGCTGTACTGACTTGGCTTGCCCCAAGTAGCACAGCTATTGTAAAGTTTTATAGAGCTGCATTTGATTTCATTTGTTTTGCCATCTACTTACCCTTAACACAAGACAGTCTCTAGGCCTGCCAGCTACTGCCGTAAATGGTTCTGTTAACTTCAAGCTGCTAACCTGAAATGGGTGGAGTTGTGCCTACTTACATCAGTGGCAAGCTTGTCTTGGCTCTGTCTAACAAATAGAGCCCATTTCCCAGTTGGTCCCTCTAGATTTGGTTCCTCTACAAACTCTTGTGTCCTCTGGCAGGTGGTGTGCATGAGTTTCTTTGATATTGTGCTGGATTTCATTCTCATGGATGCTTTTGAGGACCTGGAAAACCCTCCCTCCTCTGTGTTAGCTGTCCTACGCAACCGCTGGCTCTCTGATAGCTTCAAGGAGACGGTATGTTAGAGGGTGGCTCTCATTCAGAATTCCACTAGTATGATTTAAAGGCCAGAGAGCTTTGGTTGTTGTTTTCTCTGGTTGAACATAAGTTTATTAAAGGAATAGCTTTTTCTGTCCCTCTAGCCAATATATGGGGTTGCCCAGTGTCTTGGTAAATGGAGTGATCTGCAGGAAAGGTTTTGACTTGAAGTACAGTAGGGATTATGTCACGTGGCATGAGCCTTGATCCATAAGCTATGAGGCTGGTTTAGCTGGGCCACTCCAAAACCATTCTTGCTTCCAGTTTGTGAGGCTTCTAATGGACTTAACTTTGGAATTGTTGGCTGCAGAAGGGTAGGAATGGGAAAAGCTCAAGGCTCTCATAATGGCAGTTGATAAGTGAATTGCCTCCTGTTCTGGAAAGGGAATAGTATTTAAATAGTTGCCTTGTTTTTAATTGTAGGCCCTAGCAACTGCCTGCTGGTCTGTTCTGAAGGCAAAGAGGAGGCTTCTGATGGTAAGTAAAACAAGTAGCAATAGGTGATTTGTGTGCGGAGGAACTGCATGAAATCTAATATTGCCAATAGATCTGGAGCCTGACAAATCCAGATAGGGTGGTCATAAAAACAGAGTGCATGTCCCTGTTCCCAACATCTGAAACAGCAGCGGTAGCACTGACTCCTGTGCTTGAAGGAACCTCAGAGGCCTCTTGAAAGTTCTTTTGTATCAAGTCTCCTCCTCTTCACTTGATTTCTTGGGGCTGCGACCTATGAAGTGCCCAGTATTATACAGTAATGGCCACATGCAGATGTTCTTGCCAGTATATTCAGTAATACAGCTGGCTGGGTCATGCTAGCTGCACTGCCCAGTTCAGAACCCGCTGCACTTCAGTGGCCAGCCAGGCTGTCTTCATAAGCCTAGCTTCTTCAGGAAAAATTCTTTGTTAAAATTCTGACTTTTTTCTCAATTACTTCCTAATGGCAGGTACCAGATGGCTTTATCTCCCATTTCTACTCCGTATCGGAGCATGTCAGTCCTGTTCTAGCTTTTGGTTTTTTGGGGCCCAAACAGCAACTGTCTGAGGTCTGCGGTTTTTTCAAGGTAAGCTGGTCGTCTTGTCATGCTGCTTTGTGGGATGCTTGCCATCTTCTCATGCAAAGCTGTGAGCACATACTCTCACAGAAGGGCATCTACCAGAGCAGCAAGAAAATACTTGGATTTGCATGATCAATCTTAATGAAACTTTTGCTCTTCAGTTCAGTAGACTATATTTTATGATTTGCAAGAATTCTTACTGGAGCAGCACAGTTGGGAGTGAGAACAAGTTGTAAAGAGATGGTGCTTAAAATCCATGCTTTCATTCTATAAAAACAAGAGACAAATGGATCTAACATTTGAATGCATTGCTTAAGATCATATGGGACTTATAGTAGACCTTAAAGCCTAAATGTTCATGGTAGTGTCTTATGAATGCATGTTTTTCTTCTCCTTTGTTTCAAGACTGAATTAAAACTGTTGCAGTAGATATTGCCCTGAAGAGTAATATCGATTTTAAAATAAAACCAAAAAACAAAACACTGCCTTTATTTCTCTGCTCTTTTTTTCTAAGTGGCTATCAGGTTTGGATTTATTTGGGAACAGATCTTGTTTTTTCTGCCACAGAGACTTCTGAACAGCTAAGTATGGCCGCAGTTCCCTTAGCCATGTACCTTATGCTGTTTGACATTAGAACCGTTGACTCTGCTTGATTCTAGGCATGGGAGAGGGAGGCAAATGTCTCTTTTCTACAAACTTCTCTCCTTCTTTTCTGCAGCACCAGATTGTGCAGTATTTAAAGGACATGTTTGACCTGGACAATGTGAGATACACCACAGTGCAGTTGCTGGCAGAAGACATTCTGCAGCTCTCTCGGCGGCGCAGTGAAATCCTACTGGGATATTTGGGTACTGAGACCACCCTAGAGATGAATGGGACACTACCCAGTGAAAATGGATCTCTGGAGGAGCTCCACTAATATCCACCAGTCGGTTATAGGAGAGAGTGTTTTTGGAAGATTTTTTTTTTTTTTTTTTTTTTCCCCAAGAGGTGGCTAACCCATCTGGCATGGAAACTGGTGTCAGCAACACTTCCATTACCCAGCATCCCTGGTGGCATTTTAATTGCTCATCTTGAACTTCGTGTAGCCAGTAGTTGGCTAGGAGAGCTCCAGGACCACGTGCAGGCTTATGGTTTGAACCTCTTGTTTGTTCCAGCTCTCCTCCTTATTTTTAAGTAATTTTTAGGTGTCATAAGTCATGAAATATCTTGGCCCAAGATTTCTGCCTCCTGCCTCTCCTCCCTCTCCTGCAGCATACAGGCACCTGTCTGCTACCCAGCTGTGTCAACTGGGAACATGTCCCTGATGCTTTTGGGGGTTGGGGGGAGTATCAACAAATTTTCTACTTCACTCTTACCATATCAATCCTGAGTTTGTTTGTTTTTTTTATTATTATTTCTCTAACATGTCTCTATGGGCACCACTACTGATTTTTAACTTAGCAATTTTTAGTGTTTGCAATGCTATTAGCAGATGTGGAGGAGAGGAAGAAGAATAATTTTCTGGTGAGGAGGAAGAGATGGTTCTGTAATGCACTGAAGACTAGAGAATGGAAGTAAAATGCAGGTTTTTTGTAACAAGACTGAAGTTGTAAGGAGTCTGTTTTGTGTGTTGCTGATTTTGTTGGCTAGAAGGTGGCCCATGCTTCTGCTGCAGCTATCCTTTCACTTGGGAGTCTACTGAGATGCCATTGCACACTGTGAATAGAGGAGGAAGCAGGTAGGTTGTGTCTTGCCTACTTGCATGCACATGTACTTCCTCCAATGCCCATCAAATGTGCTTAGCTACATTTCAGAATTGACCCCTGATCGCTGGCCAGGTAGCATGGGGTAAGAAATGCACAGGTGAAGGAGGGTTGTGTAAGCTGGTGCCTACTGCTGTTGTTGCCTATAGAGTCGAGCAGAGAGAGAGCTATTTGAAACGCAGAAGAAATTGTACTGCAGTTACTTGGAGCGCAGGGAATCTGGATCAAGCTGCTGTGGGGAAGCTCTTGTCTGTTTAGTTGTTCTCCATAAAAAGCACATGTGGATTTAGGTGTATATACAGGGCATATATACAAGTAACAAGGACTGGCATTTGGAAGGCTCTCCCACTACAGTGAAATGAAGTTGACCATTGTCTGTCAAAGCTTATGGCTCAGAGTGAAACTTGGCTTCTGAGTGGTGCCAAGCTGATGCTCTGAGTTGAAGTGTAGTGTAGAAGTATTTGTGTGACCTGAATCTGAGATGCTTTCTTCTAGAAGGGTTGCAGGTAATTCTGTTGAGTTCTGCTGCATACTATAAAGCCACATGCCACAGTTTCTGCCTCAGACTTCATAATGGTTCTGGCTTGGCTTCAGGTTTGGTGCTAAATCCCAAATTAGTGGTCTCAGGATAAGGCCATATTCAGGAATAGAAAAGCAGGGACCAGAACAAAAGAGTCGATGCCAGTAAAGTTCAGCTTTTAGAAAGAAGAGCCGTCCCATGTGGATAGTCTTTCCTCGTTCATCCAGGAGCTGGTGTGAATAGTCCAGCTGTGTTTTGTGAAACAAAAGTTTGAGAATACAGACTTCCTAGAAAGTGAAGTGAGTGGAAAGTGAAAAGTTCTGAATTGTTCCTGACTTTGCATTTTTCTCTCTGTCTCCTGAGTTACAGCCAGGCTCATTCAAACAGACTTGTTAATGCAACTTCCTGTAGTGAAAGCAGGCAAAAAAAGGGCAAGAAGAATCTACAAGGATTTGAAATAAAGAAGAGATGTTCCCCCCCCCCTAAAATTGTGAGAGTGTACTCTTAAAACATCCATGGTTCAGTAATGTGACATTCTGCAGTTATGTGAAACAAAAATTGTTTGCCCCAAGAGACTGGACAAGCATAATAAAGAGACAGCGGTTTAGGCATGGAAAAGGTGAGGAGGAGAAATACTTGGTAAGGCTTAATAAAAATAAATGTTCTTGGGTGGGCAGCTGATGCTGGTAGGAGTCAAACAGCAGCTGCAGGAAATGGAGGATATTGTCCACCTTCCGCATGTTGATCAGAATTAAAATGTTGGATGAGTTCTAAAAGCAAGTTACTTTGCCAGATTTTTCTTACACCACTTTGTGCCCTTGAGTGGCTGGTTTGAATGGAAAATGAACTCTAGCAGCTTTGTGGTTGGAAAAATGCTGAAAATCTGAAGACTAATGTAATAAGAAAGAATGATTGTACTTGCAAAACTGATGCTGTTCACTTTTTAGACTTTTAGAGCACGCTCTCTCCTCTCTCCTTTGGTGGCTTTTATATATGTATTTGCTACTTTGAGTGTTTCCTAGGATGAGTGCATCAGGCAGCCTCTCACATGAATGAGAACGTTGGCTGGTTTTCAAATCCTCAGTGGACAGGGAACTAAAATGGGGTCATCATAGCAGACTCTGTGGTCATGCTGTGGCTTAAGGTAGGAAAACACAATTCCTAATCAGTCAACTGAAGGGAAGTGGTGGAGATTGGAGTGGGGGAGGAGATGACCATTTTACTCCCTTTCCTTCTCCACTCCTATTCCTAATCTGATCTGTTGTCCTTCTGATGACGGCAAAGAGGAATCCTCAAGGAATCTGAGCTTCTTGTAGCAAAGTCTCTCAAAGTTCTCATTGCTGGTGTATTGAATCAATTCTCTCCTGTCCCCAGTAGAAATGCTGAGCTGTTCCCCATGCATAGTCCTAGGTAGTCTACCAATATTCCTTCTATACCTCTTAACAAAGGAGAGCTGCCCTTCCTAAACTCCCTCTTCCCCACTCCCCCCAGCCTTCAAAAATGTGGTGATACCCTCTGAAGTGCTGAAGCCTAAACAAGATGGCTTCCTTTAGGTTTGACTGTTAGAGTGTTCTTTACTGAGCATTGATCTGAAGACTGGATGTAGAAGTGACATATTTGCACTAAGCTACTTTTAAATGTCTGCAAGGATGCATGGCTGCTCCCACTGACTTGAGCAATGCAGAACTGGGCCTAAAAGGAAGATAATATACCACTTTAAGTTGCAGGAACTTGCCAGGACTTGCATTTTTAATATTGAAAATATTTTTGGGGGTAGCCTAAGAGACTATATAGGTGCATAATGAAGCTGCTTGCTGGGGAATCTACCTTGCACTAGAGAAATTCAGTTGATAACTTTGTAAAACTTCACTTTTATGCCATGTATATTGAAGCCACTGGATTTGGTACCCACCTCTGTCTGTCTGTACTGAGAACTGCAAAGGGGCTGTCTTACAAGGTGGGGTGAAGGTTGTGAATAAACACCTCTTTGCTCTCTAGCTTAGTGAGCAACCTTGAACAAAAAAACATTTTCCCAGCTTCTTGTATCTAGAGGGAACTAAAATATTTTAGTATTTATAGTAAAGGGGAAAGATCTATTTGACTAGACTGTAGTGATAAGGTGGTATTGGCTCTTTTTTTTTTTTCTTTAAGGACAAAGCCTTGTTTTCAAAGGGTGATATCTCCTAAAATTGATTTTGGGCTGCCACTTGAAAGGTCTTAACACTTGAGAAAATTTTAAATTGCTTGGCTGCTATTTTTAAAATAAAAATCTTCAATAGTTTCTGAGGTGTAAACAGAGTTTAGATCATGCTTGCTTTTGAAATGCAATTTGATCAGGTTTTTAGCTTACAACGAAGTTGTTTGTAACAATCGTCACTAAGTGGTGAATGTGCCAGTGTAATAATATGGTATGTTAAATGCAATTGGAGAACAGACTAAATGCCTCTGACAGGGCCTCTCGTGCATCTTTTAAGACGTCAGAAACATGCAAAGTTACAAAGAAACACACCTTTAATGTTTCTGAGAATTCAGAATGGCTTTAAAAATGACCCACATGATCTCATAGCAAGGAGAAGGATATGAAAGTTTTTTGCTTTCCCCTGCCCTTTTTCAGTAGGACATTCTTTTGCTGCTCCTGAAAATTAATGAATGTAACTTTGTGCCTGAGTTCTTTGTTTTTGGTTTTTTTTCCTTTTGCTTTCCAAAGTGTAAACATCTGTTTTTGCTTTGCCTTTTCTTTGCAGCTAAAACCTTTTATATCTGTTTTTAGGATGTGGGCATTACGAGCAAGTAAAATAAATCTTTCTATCATCATCTTGGTTTTTGTTTCTAATTCTGCAATTGGATCCTTATTAATAAGAGGCTCATGTGATCTATCACAACTGACTTTGAGTCTGTGTATTAGCATTAGAGGCTACTATAATGATGAACATTAACATTTCTGATTCTAGAAAGGAAAAACCTAAGAACTGATAGTGAGCTGAGGCCTGACCACGTAAGGAAAATTACTAACGTTACTATAGAGAGAGAAATTGTGCCACGATGGGTATAGTAATAGCAGTGTCTTTTCAGGTGGGAGTAGATGAGCTCTAAGATGAAGTGGACCATCATGCTTTTAGTACAGGTTGACAACCCTATGCTTTAATTTTTCAGGATTTTCTTCTTCAAAGCTGACTTGTCTACAGGGAGAGTAATATAGTTCTAAAGGAGTCTACTTTTAATTAGGAAGCTAAAATGTCTCAACCTTAGTATGCACATTATCAAGGTAGTTAAGATGTTAGTAAAATGAGCCAAAAGCAGAACTCTGTAGCTTAAAGACGCTCATGTTCTGTGCTATGTTTTGTTTCAGAAAGTAATCTGCATGTTCAGCCTTGTTTCCTTTTCCAGCCATAGAGCAGCCAGATTAAACTGGAAGAGCTGTTCATTCCCACAGTCAGGGTTCCCCCCCCCCCCGTAGAAATTTTTTTTTTTTTTTTTATATGCATCATAGTTAAGTTGCAAAGCAGCGTGGGATGGGAGAAGACACATGCAAAGAAGTATTCATTCCTGTGGAAAAGAACTTGATGCAGCTGAATAAGCTGTAAGGGGTATAAATCCTCATGTTTCACTACAGAAGGCAAATGCTAGCTTGCTAGGGTTTAAGAAAAAAAAACCTTCCTGCATGGAAACTGGGCTTTAGTCTATACTGCTCTTGATGATGCTGAAAGCTGTAATACTTGGAATATCAGTTCAGCAGGAAAATAATACAAGCGAAGAACTCTTCCAGGCTCATCAAAGGTGTTAATAAAGGAATAGAAACACTTCTTTTTTAAATACCCTTCACTGATCTCGTAGCTACACCTTCCTTTCTGCTACCTGAACTTTCAGCCCTAGCTTTTGCATCATTGGACCAAAGCTGGAAGCTATCCTGGGAGGCCAAGGGGGGAGGGGGAACAACTTAATAAAAAAAAGTCTTAAGCATGCACTGGGGACCAGAGCAGAAAGTTGGTTTGTGTACTGAAACAATTCTCATGTCTAGGTACGGATAGGTGACTCTAGTCAAACCCAAAATGATTCTGTTCCTTTTCTCATTTACAGGTATTAACTTTTGACTCCATAACACTTTCAGTAGTTCTAGAAGAAGGGGGTTTATTTAACTTGAGCAGTAAAAGCACCAAGTCTTTAATACTAAACCCCCTCCCCCCCCTTTTTCTGAGAGGCTGACCCTCGGCAGCAAATATTCATCTTCAGTTTTTCTCTGTTGTAGCTGCTTCCTTTCTCTTGAAAAGCCCATAACGGTATCCACTTTTGAAAGGGTTATTTAAATTCACAGGACAAGATCCTAATCTTCACCTGAAAGTGGTTAAAAATATAATCTGTGGTAAGGAAAAAAGGATGGTTCTCCTTTTCATTAAAAACTCCTCTTTAAAAGTTTAACTGAATGGGGTCAAAGAGTGGATTTTTAACTAGTCCTTGCCTTATTTGGCTGCTCTCTTAAAAAGCCCTTTGCTCTTCCTGATGTTAGCATAGCTAAGTTCACAGTTTCCTACTCCAGTATTGCATACCTAGGCCCAGTTTCTAACAACAAAGGCAAAAATTTAGCCTGCAGTTTTCCTATAACATTTAAAGGCCTTGCAGCGCTCTAAGTGCCTGGAGGCAGCAGCCTCTTGCGCTCTGTTGATTAGACTCTACTCACTCCCTGAGTGTTTTTATGTCTTGTCTTGTCTTTTTCTACTGTTTCAGGAAACTTCTGGTATCTGCAAAACTATGAAATACTTGTGGACGTAATTGTAGCACATTACATTCAGACAAAAAGGAATTCTATCTTCTTCTTGCCAAATATAGATACAATGGGGAAGAAAATAGGAACGTAACATGGAAA
This sequence comes from Crocodylus porosus, assembly GCF_001723895.1. NCBI lineage: Eukaryota > Metazoa > Chordata > Crocodylia > Crocodylidae > Crocodylus > Crocodylus porosus. The sequence continues at coordinate 10,523,666 of NW_017728925.1, forward strand.
AGCTGATCTTGGGCCACTCTGTCCCGTCCTGCTATTTGTGGTGCTTCAGTCCTTGAAGTTGTTCGCTTATCGACTGTCCTCATTCTCCTTTGTATTGACTGTGCCTCCTAACTTTGTGTCGTCAGCAAACTTTACCAGGGCACTTCTGCTTTTTCCATCTTTCTGTTTTTGTTTTTGCATGTTTGACTTGGAAGATCCCTGGAATTACTTTATATCATAGATGTTAGGGTTGGAAGTGACCGCAATAGATTATAGAGTCCGACACCCCCCCCCCCCCGCATCGGCAGGGAAGTGCTGGGTTCAGATGACCCCAGCCAGATGCCCATCCAACCTCCTCTTGAAGACCCCTAGGGTAGGGGAGAGCACCACCTCCCTTGGGAGCCTATTCCAGACCTTGGCCACTCTAACTTGTGAAGAAGTTCCTCCTAAAGTCCAGTCTAAATCTGCTCTCTGCTAGCTTATGGCCATTATTTCTTGTGACCCCAGGGGCACCTTGGTGAGCAGAGCCTCACCAATTCCCTTCTGCACCCCCATGATGAATCTTGCGGAGGCTGAGGGGGTCTAGGTGCTTTAGTCTCTCCTGGTAGGGTTTGGCCTGCAAGCCCTTAACCATATGAGTGGCCCTCCTCTGGACCCTCTCCAGGCTATCCACATCCCTCCTTGAAGTGAGGGACGATTCAAGTCACCAAGGTTTTCAGTTCAGTTTATGTGGATAATTAATGCCCTTAGCTGACCAAAACCTACCCCTTTTGAACAACAGAACCTTATTTCCAGACCTACTTCTGTTCATCCTCCATTTAAATGTAAATGGAATCGACTCAGCATTACTTGACCAAGGTGGTTTTGCTGCGAACAGCTTTTTTGTAATGTTCTCATTACTTATTGTTGACATCACAGAAGGCATGATTAAGGGAGAATAATGATGGCTTGCTAAGAAAGAGAATCAATCATCTGAGTGGCATTTCTTAGCTCTGACTGCTTGTTCTTACTGACATACACCTCCCACACCCCTTGTCTGGGCTCTGGCACAGTTTTTATTCATGTTTGCACAGTAGTAGTGGGTGTGTGCGCATGGGGAGAGGGGAGAATTGTACTCTGAAAGCAAAGCCAAGCTGTTCAGTACCATAGCTATTCTCAGGTCTTAGCTGGTAGGTGTCCCAGTTGCACTGGCCTTTGTTACAAGCAAAAGCGGTGCCTGGTTATGACCATGCCCTTCTGAAAGACTAGAATATCCTTCATGACTTGCATGTTACCATCATTTGCTTGTTCTCTTCTCCATTCCTGTTCTGCTTCCCTACTCCACGTTCTGAGCAGTGAAGGAAGAAGAAATGGATGCTGAATTGAAAGGGATGGTAACTCAGTCTGCAAATAATACAGGCTCCTTCCCATGGAGCAGATAAGTGTAGCAACACTTTGTAGAATTTCCTTTTTTAGTATGTTCCCTCTCCTCTTTTTTGAATAGGAATATTTTACTTATTTTTCCAATGGGGTGGGGGACAACTTTTTTTCCCCCCTCTACTGTCTTAGCAAGGAAAGTAGAGAGGGGAAGTCACCCACAGGCTCATTCCTTTTGCCCCAGAGTTGGCCTGTGTGGCTCTTCAAGTGAAGTAACTCCGGGTTCTGTTGATGGCAAATAACTCGGAGCCCTGTTTCTCTCCCCATCCTTGATTTTCTGAGTGGCACCAAAGTCTCTGTTTAGTAACAAAGGTACAAAAGCACCTGTCTGGGGCTGGAGGCAGAGGTTGCAACGCATGGATGGGCTGGACCAGGTTGAGGCAGCATTGGTCATGTTCAAGGGCTCTGTACTTTTTCCAGGCTGACATGTTAAAGTTGGGCAAAGTCGGGTGTTTAAATTGAAGGGGGAGGCTGGCACAGCAACTTCCACACCAGGCCACAGTGCCTGATTGCTAGTGGTGGCACCATCAGGTGATAGCAATAGCTCTAGTGCGCCATGCACCTGTGGCCCTCTGATCTCTACGGTCCGCACCCCTGCGGTAGCCAGGGCCTGGCAGCGCCTGGGGCACCAGAGCTGGGGAGCGGAAACCAGCTGAACTCCCCGTTGCCTTTTCCAGCCCCACAGCCCTACCCCCTTCCCCCCCCCCCAACATTTGATTGGTTAAGGCTGGAGGTCAGTCCGGCCTTCTGATTGGATGAACTGCATCCTCTTCTTCACCAATCCTAAACTGGGCCAGCACCCGCCTTCATTTTGATTGATTCCAGATCTACCTGCTGCCTTCCTCCGCTGGACGCGAATGCCCATATCTCATTGGCTCCACCGATCCCGGGTTGCATTTTTAATTGGGTGTTTGGGGATTGGTCGGTCTCTCCCCTGCCGCGCCGCCCTATTGGTTGTTTAGGCCTCCGACCCCCGCCCATTGGTTGTACCGCCCTTTGTGTGCATTCCGATTGGCTGTGGCGGCCTGACCCGGTGTCCGGGTAAGATGGCCGCGGTGGGTGAGTGCTCGTTCCCCGCTCCATGGCGGGCGCTCTCTCTCACTCACGTCGAATATCCCGCAGGTAACGCTCCGTTTAACGTGCCTCTCTTCCCCTTTCCGTGGCCCCGGCGCCATCCTCCCGGGCGGCCCGCAGCCGGGGCTGAAGGGGGTTGCGGGGCCGAGGTGGCGGCTGCCAAATAGTGAGCCATTGAGCGGCAGTGCGGGGAGGTTGGGACGCGCATGCGCCCTCTTGCCGCGAGGACTTGCGAGATGGGGAGCCAGTGTGCTGCAGAGTGCGCATGCGCCCCGTCGAGGCCGTGGACTCTGGCTCCAGGGGGTGGCTGGAGCCCAGGGGAGCCTCAGCCCTGCAACAGTTCCTGGGGACCTGCGCGGCCTGGCCTCGGAGGAGCTGTTACTTAGCTGCTTTCTTTTCCTCCCTCCTTGTAGGATTGTGTCTCTGTCCTCTCTGGCGATGCTGTGGCTGCCTCTGCGCCTCAGGGTGCCCTTGCCTTGCTGGGGTGCAGCAGAGTGGCTCCCTTGGCAGGCTGCTGTTGTGTGGCAGTGTCTCTTCACCAGATCTGGAGAGACAAGGCTAGGGTGCAGTGCCTCAGTGAAATGCTGTGGTGCAGGGGGAGAAATGCAGTCGTGTCCTGCCTCTGAGCAAGTGTGCAGGAGCCTGGAAGGGTGGGATGTGTCGACAAGCTCTAGACTTCCTCTGTGTCGGACTTTGGTCAGGTAACAGCACCCTTCCTCTGTGGCAGATGCTGGAATCCTGCACAGAAACAGGTGCCAGGTATGTCTGGGGGCTTGTGCCTTATTTAGAAAGGCAGTTTGTCCTGCCAGGTAGGCTTTCCCACCTGCTGCAGTGCTGCGAGTAAGTAGATCCGACGTTGTCTTTTGGCTGTGCATGGTAGCAGCTTGTCCTGCCTTGTGTTGTGCTGGCCTTTGTTTTCAGGCATCACAGGAGATTCAGGGTCAGCATAGGGATGGGTGCTTTGTTAGCAGGACTTTGGTTTCAGACATGGTCTCTGCAGTGAGTACTCCAGTGCTGAGCTGGAGAGACTGTAATTTGAGTTAAACATAAGTTTTGGCTGTTTGTGGTCATCAGCAATTCACGTGCTCCTCTTTGTCAGCCTCTTAGCCCTAATGACCTGGCTCAAATCCAGCTTCAGTAATTAGATTCTTCCACAAATTCCTGACTCTTTTCTTTCTTTTCCCTAAGCTGCTATGTAGTGTTGTATGGCCAGTTTCTCTACAGCCAGTACCTATTTGGAGTAATAGCTGATAAAATTAACAGCTCTCTACCAGCAGCTTTTTTCCTGGGGACATTTTCTCTTCTACCATGTATTCAACCAGCCAGTTAGTTTTATTGTGGACACTCTTTGTTGTTGTTGTTGGTTTTTTTGTTTGTTTGTACAGTGCCCAGCACAATAGAGTCCCAGGTTGGGACTAGGGTTTCTAGTGTGATTATTGCACGGTGCTAATGCAGAAATAGAGTTAATGCCGCCTTGTGCTGATAACCAGAGGGATGAGGAAGAGAATTGCAGATTTCTCTTCTACTGCAATAAGCTATTAAACTGGTTTGGGGGTGGTGTGTGTTGAGGGTTGGGACTGTTCTCCTCATTACTCATGCTTTTGCTCTGAGCTTGAGGCAGAAAAATATGCTGGATGGATCAGTGGTCTGATCCATTATGGCAATAGTTCTTAAAAGCCTGTTCTCTTTAGAGACGCTTCCAGTGGTCTGCTGCTGTCTTACTTTTCACTTGCCAAGAATTATGCTCTGAATGCTTTTAAAAATTCAGTCCAGGTTTTCCAGAGGCTCCTTTTTCAACTAGCAAAATAGACAGCCTCTCTTTACCTTTTACTGAGCAAATCATGTTTTTGGTTGTTTCTCTGGGTGTAAACTCAAGGGTTATCAGGTTTGATATAATGAGCAAATTGGAAGAGTAACGCGCTCATGTGGGAGAGTCGCACAACTTTCCAGCCACTTGGATGCTCAAGTGCTGAAAGTAGAGTTGTTTTATTAGTAACCGTGAAACCCTGCATCCATGAAGGAAAAATGAACAGAGCAACATAACACAGCAGCTGCATTGTGACTTTTTTTTTAAAAAAAAACCAACGAACTGAAATTACTATCCTGACACGACTTCTGATGTATATTGTCTTGGGGCCTTTAAATTCTACCCATCCTATTAGGGGGGTTCTTTTCTGCACAATCAGTTGGAGAAACGTTAAGTTCCTGGCTTTTTAATATTTTTAAGCTCTTTCTTTGGGAGAGCTGGATTCTTTAAGGCTCCATGACTTCCTCAGAAAAGATGAAGAGGTGATATCCTTGAGAGGCAGAGTCTGAAACTGACTCCAATATGAAAAAAGGAGATCGACTTAGCAAATCCTGTCCCTAAACTAGCAAAATTCTCCATATCACTGTCAAGTTTTTTAAATAATAAATTTGTCTGAGAAGCCAAACACATTTAGCATGTTTAGTTGATACTAGGCCTAACAAAACTAGCATGTGTAACTATTGCACGCAAGCAAAAGTACTAGTTTGTGTATACACTCTTACTTGTTGTTTCTTAAGCAGGCTAATTGTAGTTTATGTAGGAACACTTTTTTTCTATGCCTTATTGTGACTTGTTGGGACTGCCCCTCTCTCCAGAGCTATTGCTCCTTCCATGTTGAAGTAACATTTACTGGGAGAGACTGGTGCTGCTGCGGTGGTATTTTATTCCTCATTTAGTCTTTCAGAAGAAGTGTGTTGGGTTGTGATAAGAACCTTTGTCATGCCACAGTCTTTATCATCCTCAAAGATGACTAAGAGGTGGTTATTCTTAAGGTGTCACATCTTGTGCTAGCAGTATGAGGGCAGTGTCATGAAAAGCAAGAAGTGGCAGTTCTTCATGCATTTTGCATGAATACAGAATGTATTGACAAAGTGGAAAGCCTTCATGGCATGTGCAGCTTATGCTCTTGCAAAATCACCTGTAACACATTGCTGCCAGAAGTAGACATCTTGATAGGAAACAGTGGTGGCAGCGGTAAAGATAGTTCTTGTTGGCAGGATGTGGTCATGGTGACATTAATTCATATTTTTTACATTGCATTTAGATCATGCTAAAGTGGTAAACCTCAGCTATTTCCAGTCAACACTAAAGGGATGCTGGGTAAAAAATATGCATTTTTTTTAATTGAAAAAATCCCCATAAGACATTGGAAGTAATATCTAGAATTTAATATATTTGTAGTCATGAATGCTGTTTCATCCATTTGTATTTTGAGGTCATTTAAAAAAAATGTTTCATGTTTTACTTACTGTTTAAATGAAAGTTTTTTAATTTAAAACAACAGCATACTAAACAGATGAGATGTGTGGGGTGGGGGGAGCGTGGGGTTGTTTTGGTTTTGTTTGTGTTTTTAATTCTTGGGCTTGGACAAAGGCTGCTGCTAAGAATATCTCCACATAGCTGTTGGAGGTTTGTGGAGTGGAGAAAGGACTTTGCTCACTTTTTTTTGTTTTTTTAGAGTCCTATTATAGAACTGGTTTATCTGGGGTACTTACTATTAACCTCCCATGTGTATAGATGTCTCCATGTCTTGACTCGTATCCTATCAGTTATGTTCCATTTCTGCCATTTCTGAAACTCCCAAGAAGAACGCGATGAAACAGTTAGGTTTTCTTTTAGATGATCCGTGCCGTTCATTCTCTCTTAAAGACTTGGGCCTTTTCCACTCTTGGATTATGTCTGTGCCAGCTAAAACTGTCCACCAAACCATTGCATCCACTTGTTAGAAGACTTCTAGCATAGCTTCCTTGACTAAATTGGATGCGGGTCTCATTTTCCTGAGAATTGTACCAGATCAAATCAAACCCCTTTGCACTACTACCTATGTGGTTTTAGAATCTGGTTCTGTTAGGATGTCACTAACATTAATAGTGTGTAATATATTATTGTGGCTAACAGTTCTGTTCTGAAGGGCTGAGGAGACTGAAGTGTTTGAGAGAGAAGATTTACCTGAACAGGTGACTATGAAAGGCACAAAGTTAGTTTGGTGCAAGTGGTTGTTCACTAGTGTAGGCTGTGTCCTAGATCGTGGCCACTAGCTGTAGCAGTGGTCACCAGACTTTACTGACAGGATGAATTGGAGTATTAACTTTACTGTATTCTAGCATTCTGAAGTTTCTGTTATGCTCTCTTGAGTTCCTGTATCTACTTCAATGTTCTCAAAGGACTATTTGTATCTCAACTTCTTTATTAAGTGGTCACTGTGTTTAGGTCTAACTTGTTTTTCAAAGCTTTATGTGCTACAGATTAGAAGAATGAATGTTCTCACGTGCAGTGCTGCTGAAGGCTGGTACGTGACTTTGGAGCTTAAACCATAGGCACTGAGTATGTGGGAGCCTGAGGGCCCTGGCACACCTTGAGAAGAGGGTAGGGTGACCACCCAACTCTGACTGGGCAGGACAGTCCTGAAATGGGAACATTAAGTGCCAGTCCTAGGCTGCATGACTGGGACAGCCTTTGCCTTGGGTTCCTAGTATTGTGCAGGGATCCAGGTTTACTGTTTACCACAGAGTGTTCCAGCCTGCAAGGGGCTGCAGGGGGTGCCATGTGCACATTGTGCCCCTCACTGCTGCTGGGCAGGCAGGGGACACCTCTCTCTGGCTGGCATGGGGCTTCCAGGGGGAGTGCAACAGGGTAGGGAGCCCTGAGTTCCCAGCAGGCAGCCCCCATCTGCCTTCACCCTCCCCCCACCCATGGGCTCCACTCAGTCATGCTGCCGGGGGGGTGGACTTTATCTTGCCCCCTCCCCTCCAACCTCCCAGCAAAAATAAGTTGGTACCTATGGCTTAAATTCCTTGAAAGTTATTTCCAGTATAGTTTTGGCTGTCTGGAGGCAAGTGGTCTTAAGATGAATCTCTTTTGGTGCTTACGTTGTTGTTAGACAGTACTTAGACACAAAAGGTGTGATTTTTCTGGCAGCTTATGCTGTTGCTTACACCAAAGCAAAACATATCATAAATATTCTGATTTTTTTTTTTCTTTGGTAGCGTTTGACAGCCATTTTGCATTTCTTTTGCATTGGTATAAATGACTGTTAGTTATGGGACAACAGAATTGAGCCTGAGGTCTATTTAATAGGGGTTCAGTTTCATTAAACAAATAAAACACCCATGTGTTTTAGGTTTTGTTTCTTACATTAGTCCATATTCTTTATACTTCTCAGGCTGAAAGTCTTCAGCAATCTCTGCTATTAATAATCTTAGTAGCTTCTAACTGTAAGTGGTGCAGAGCTTGGCATTTTAAAGGAGACGGCATGGTGTATCACAGGTGATTGTACAGGCATCTGGCAATGCACCCAGCAGCATGGACTTTAGAGCTGAGAGGGAGATTTTTGTTTAGCTCCAGTTCTTGAAGCCAAACATCATCATGCCAATTGCTACTGTTTTGAGTTCAGCTAAAAACTAGGCTATGAGTGTGTGTGTTGGGGCGGAAATGCCATATACAGAGGAAGGAAACTAAATTGATCTAGGAATGAATCAGTTTTTCAGGCACGTGGCAGGGCTCAGATTTCTTTGGACGGTATTGTTGCAGGTGGCTGCATTGGCTGGGCCCCAGCCTTGCACAGTTCAGCTTCATTTGCTGTTTGCGGCACACAGTACATGTAAAATTTAAATGACACAGTAGACATAACTAGAGAGCCTTTAATCATTATCAACTGGCTGATTAAACTGGCCGGCAGAGAAATACACAGGGACTTACATGTCTGAAGTGTGATAGGATAGTTACATCCTTTAAATCTTTGTTGTACATTGAATAACTATAGAAATCCATCTCTATTTACTGGATAAGGTACACCTGCAAGGGTATCTGTTTCACTACTTTGGTATATGTACCAATTAGTTGTCCCTTTATTGTTGCACCCTACATCCAACTTTCCTATTTTCCTGGAAGATGCATCACTTAACTATCTTTTGGGTATGATATGCAGGGGCCTTTGAAACTCCCTACTCAGTAGATTTTTAGCAGTCTGACCAAGCCTGATGATCTTCCATGAAGGGAGAAAAAATGTGGGAACCTGATTAGAAGCTAAGATCTTGTTAAACTAAGGGAGAAGGGGGAGGATGCAAGGGAAGGGAGGACTACCAGAAGGTGAGAACTTGAAGAGCGCATGTTTTGCTGAAGTATTAGCAAGACTGTCATGGGTGCAAGGCCTCGAGTTTGCAGCTGATATTCAGGAGGGATCAGGGAGGAACAGATCCTTCTGTGTTTCGTGTAGTGAGGTTGGAAGGACTGTATTGTCATGGTGAGAATAGTTTGAGCCCACCAAAGCATTTTCCCTGTTTTTTGATTTTGCTGATCATGGGGTAGGGTTGCCAGCATCTTTCTAATAAGTCTGCATTGTAGCAGAATCATTAACAATTTTTTTAACTGAGTTTTTTGCTCTGTTTTTTGAATTGTTTTTTTAAATGGAGATCATTTTTTAAAAGGGGTATACAAGAACCTTTCGAAGAAACAAATAACATGACTCCTTTTGTGCTTGGTTGCTGATCTTAGAATTAGTTTGGTGATTTTGTTTTTGTTTTGAGTCTACAAACTCTTTAGGGAAGATACAAATGTAGACAATATGTTCTTCTTGAGGAATGAATAGGTAAGGATGCTTTACACAGACTACTATATCGTGCCATCTATGTTGTGCGCGTGTGCACATTATGCTTTAACTCTGATATCTGTCATCTTTTGGGGTTCATACTTTCATGCCTAGACAAGGGGACTACTCAGTCTCTCCACACTGGTGTAATCTGGCTAGCAGAAATTGCTTATGGTTGGTGTAAGGTTTGTTCCATCTTCCTCCCCTTCTGCCTGTTTCTGAAGTCGGGCACTGCCACTCTGTCTGCTTTCAGCCTCCTTTCTCCTTCACTTGTAGCTTGGTTGAAATGCTGAGTCCATATGGGTCTGCCATATAGGGCTCTACCACTGGGCTACCAAGCCATTACTCTTGTGTGTGAGCTGCCAGCCTACAGCTGTCTGTGTTGGGCAGATATATAAAATTCAGGCTGATTTGTTTTTCTCTTTACCTCTACAGGTGATTTCTCTGGTCAACTCTTAGCCTACTTGAGTCTTAGTCCAATTTTTGTCATTGCTGGCTTTGTCACACTCATCATATTCAAGAGAGAGCTTCACACGGTGAGTTTTCCTTTTTCATGCCAGCAACTTGTTGACGGAGCAGGTCAAAGTAAGGTGATCTCTTTACCTAGAAGAGACTATAACTTGGTTTTGCACTAGTTTGAGTTAACGATCTTGCCTTAGGTCATTGCCAACTTCTGAACTTTAACGTTGGTTCTACAACTTTCTGGACAGACGGTGACAAGGACGTGTCATACATGTCAGTCATTGTGACAAACATCTCACTTGTGAGAAACCAGAAGTGAGAATTGATGCTTATATTTCCATTTTATGCTGTAACCTGATTGAATATCAAGCTGTGCAGGGTCATGCATGATGGACAGGAAAAGGGCTAGGAAGAATAAGCAGGTGTTGTGTAATTCAGTAGGATGCTTTTTTCCCCCTCTGATATTTTTATTTAGAGTTGCACTTTCCTGTGGTTTCTTGGGGGTAGTAGCAAGGACTGCAAGATCCATTTTGCCCCTGTGTAAAGCAGCAGGGTCAGGAATGAGTCTGGCTCCTCTCCTGACCACCAGCAAAAGATTTTTCTTGATGTAGTGTGTTGCATGGGCTGTGCTGTGGGTCCTGACAGGTAGCTAAGAAGTGGTGACTCTGTCTTGTCATACGTAGTTTACAAGTCATTCATAATGTTTGCCCTCCATTAGCAGGCAGAGGAAATGGAGCCAGTGGCAGGATTATGGTATTGGGGTCTGATACTCCTAGCTTTATACGAAGTGAGTGTCATGGGAACCAGAGGTTTCAGAATTGAGAATGGAGCCTCTAGCTTATTATAGGCGGTAGCTTCCAAAAGCTGTGCAACTATCTAGAGGTTTCTTGGTGATGTATATGACAAGCATTGGCAAATTGAGACCAGTTCCGTAGTGCCCAGTTGTCTGCATCATAAAAAAACCCATCCCATTAGGCACAAATCCTGGGGATTGAAGAGTCCATAAAAACTCCTTTCTAGGGGTGAGCCCAGCATGTGAAGGCTCAGGTACATTGGTTAGGGGACTTGTCTGTGAATAGAGGGCAACTTTAGGGCTGTTAATCCAACTTCTTTGATCTCTGTATTCACTCAGTCTTTATAGTGTACATTTTGTTCCAGGTGGACTTATGTCCACCTGGAGGTCATTGCAAGTCCCCTGGCAGGGCTTTACGAGCATTCATGGTGCTCTGGTGAGGTACCAGAGGACTGGAAGAGGGCCAGTGTGGTTCCCATCTTCAAAAAAGGCAGGAAGAAGGACCTGGGAAAATATAGGCCCGTTAGTCTTACCTCGATCCTAGGCAAGCTGTT
>NW_017728925.1:10535288-10568019 GCF_001723895.1 Crocodylus porosus
GGGACCTGAACCTGTTCAGCCTCCACAAGAGAAGGCTGAGGGGGGATCTTGTGGCCTGTTACAAACTAGTCTGGGGGGATCAGCAGGCATTGGGGGAGTCACTGTTCCCCCCGAGCACCGCTAGGAGTGACCGGGAATAACGGTCACAAGCTGGCAGAGGGTAGGTTTAGGTTAGATATCAGGAGGCACTACTTCATGGTCAGGGCGGCTAGGATCTGGAACCAGCTTCCAAGAGAAGTGGTGCAGGCTCCTACCCTGGGGTTGTTTAAGGGGAGGTTAGATGAGCATCTTGCCGGGGTCGTTTGACCCCAGTATTCTTTCCTGCCATGGCAGGGGGTCAGACTAGATGATCTGCTCAGGTCCCTTCCCACCCTAGAAACTATGAAACTATATGTGGTAAGGTTGTAGTAGAAATTATGATGATTAAATAGGTCTTTTCCAAGTCTGGTCTCCTTGGAAGGGAAGCGGTAGCTCTTAGCTGGAGCAGGCACTGCACTCAAGCTACAGATGCATGCTGGTTACATTAACTTCCCTTCTTGCCCACCCCCCAAAACGAAAACAAAGCAAAACAAACTCTTAAAGGAACGTCAGAGTTGCAAAGTAAAGCACTTGGTTTCCCCATGAAATGTGCTTGGATGATAGGCGTGTCAGGTACCACACACTAGATCTGTGGCAAAACCGGTTGTCCTGGATCCTTTTTCAGTGTCTAAAGTGCAAAATAATATGTCTTGGTGGTTTGTTTGTTTTTTGCAGCTTTGCTGTATTCACTGTTCTTCCTATGTGGTGAATGGGGCAGTGATGCTGTAGGAAAAAACCCCTTGCTGGTGTCATTTGACCCCCCAGTACTCCTTCCTGCCATGGCAGGGGGTCGGACTAGATGATCTACTCAGGTCCCTTCCGACCGTAGAAACTATGAAACTATGAAATGTGATGTTGTACCACATTTACTCAAATAAAAGACAAGCCTGATTTATAAGATGACCTCCCCTTTCCCCACAATAGTTAGATTCTATATATGGAAAATATATAAATTTTGTTACAATTTTCCAGGTATAGAATCTAATTTTTGGTGGTTTATCTTGTATTAGTCTCCCTCTCACTGCTACAGCAGGGAAAATGTATATCTGGAGGTTCAGGTAGCACCTTTTGCTCTTTGCTTCCCCCCAGCTTTTTCACCTGGCAGCCCCTTCCCCCTCTTGTTACAGTCAGACATTGATCTTCCTGAGTGCATGGAAGTGGGGAACAAATTTAAAAAAAGCTAGGGGTGTAGTGATTAGAGATCTTGGGGTAGATACTGATAGCTGATTTTCTAAGGCGGCGTATCAGCTGATACCGATCCAATTTCCAATACACAGCCGGGCAGCTTGAAGAGCTGCATGCATCTGGTAAGTCTGTTGTGGTGGAAGGGGAGGGTAGATTGAGGGCCCTATGGTGAGGGAGGGAGTGGGGCTGGAGCAGGGCATGGGATAGACCCACGGCACATCCAGGAGTGTGGGTGGCTTCTGCTGCTGTGTGCACCCTGGGAGGGCTTGGGGGGCGGGGGGGCGAGGAGGAGGGCCTGTGCCTATAGATCTGCGTGGGGTGGGCTGCCTCTGGTGCTGGGGCAGTGCTGGGTTCATCCTGGTGCCTTGGGGGTGAGGTGGAAGGAAGGGGAGGGTTTGGGCTAGGGCTGTGCTCGGGGTAGGTGGTGGCAGTAGGAGAGGGGCTACTGGGGGGGGCCATAGCCACCCTAAAATTTACTGTAGCCACCCCTGCCATTCCTGAGCACATCCCCAGCCCAAACCCCTTCTGCCCTCTCCCCCAGTGTGCTTGGAAGAGCTCAGTGCTGCCCTGGCCCTAAACTGCAGCTGCAGCCCACCCCACCCTGTGCAGATATGTGGGCAAACGCCCCCCTACTCCTCCCCCAGTGCCCTCCTGGGGTGCATGCAGTATCAAAAGCTGCCCTCCGGGTGGGCCATGGCTCCATTATGCGCCACACCCCAGCTGGGCAGTGTCACCCCTGCTCCTTCCCTCACTATGGGGGGGTCTTGATCTGCCCACCCATGCCCCTTCCCCTCGCCACTCCCCTTCTACCATAACAGACCTATGACTGGCACGCAGCTCTCCAAACTGTCGGGCTGTGCTCATTATCACCTACATGCTGCTCTGCAGCTGCGCACATGCACTGGCATTTATTGGCCAAATTATCGGCCACATTAGGCGGATTTCCAACACAGTAAACTTTCTTTATATCGGTGCTGATGTGATATTGGACTGATGTATTGGTGCACCTCTGTTAAAACAATAGCCTTGAAATTAAACATGGCTGTAGCAATTTAAATATACTACCCATGTGCTTAGTTCACCCAAAATTGATGTGTGTTACATGTTTTTGAAACTGCTGTAAGTTTTAGCACAGGTACTCCATAAACACCCTTTTGAGCAGCACTTTCCAACTACTTATGTAGTAGAAACTATGCATGATATTAGTCCAAAGGCTTGTGATTTACCACATAGTTCATTGGGCTGCGTCAGAGTCAGTGGCATTTCTAGTCATGGTGATCCTACAGGTCAGCACTGCTCAGTATATGTGTATATGCCAGATACTCTCCCACCCCCCATGTGGTAATTGGCTCCTGTTCATGATTGGAACCAGGTGTTCTTGTCAAGTCCTGGAACCAGGTGTTTGGGTGATGTTTGTCAAGCATTTAAGGCTGGTGAAGAAACAAGAATAATTGTATGTGAGGAAGAAAGGCGCAGCTCAGATGTGGAAGCAAAGAGGAAGTCAAGATGTATTCAGTGTTGTGGCTCACCCTGACTTGGAAAAAGAGTTGGCGGTGATGGGGACTGCCCTTAATTGGCGCTACTGTATGCTTTATTCAGATGGGCTATTGTAGTGGTTCATATGCATTGAATCAAAATGAGCTACTCTTGCTGCACTAACCAAGGACAAACAGGAGCTGAGGGAATGTGACCTCCCTAAGCCAGCAAGAGAAGAGATGCTCTTCTCAGCCTTTCTTGCTAGAGGGACAGTAGCAGCTGCTCCATTATCAGCCTTACCTTTGTCTACAGCTCTTTGCCTGAAAACAAGATGACAGCGTGTTCAGAGACTGCTGGTAGCAAACCACTGCTAAGTTCCTCCAAACGTGTGGCAGTGCTTAGAGACTTGGAACTCATTCAGAGCTGGGTGCATTTTCATGGAGGCACTTTCATTTTCTCTGAACACTAGGCCCGCTCCCTGGTTCAAGCTCTGTAATTTCTAGAGCTTTTCTAAGAAGCCCAGGAGAGAGTCACTTGGCAAATTTCTTCTAAGAAGTTATTTCCCACCCTCTCTACAAGTGTCGGCAAAATCCTTCCCACCCAAGGCAGAGAACAGGTCTAAGCATCCAAGTTTTGACACATTTTATAAGTGACTGAAAACCAGGACTTGCTATGGGAAATATCAGGAGCTAGGCAAGTGTTTAGTGTTCAGGGTAACAAGCAACTCTATTGATTGTAAAGGAGCCACCACTGGGATGGGGTGCAGGAGCAATCCAGCAGCACACAGCCTGGTGGCCTGCAGCTTAGGGTGGGGAGTGGAGAATCCCAGTACCAACTGACATGGGAGGGAGGAGTTAAAGACAGAATTCACTTCCTAGGCTGCAATTTAGCCAGGGCACCAGGGCTGACAAGAAACTTGTCCTGGTCTGTGCAGTGAAGATCAAATTGGTATTTATCTCTGTTCCAAATGGGAACCGACAGTTTCAGGATGATCGATATTTACTAAAAGCTGCTCACTGAAGAGAAAAATAGCATGTCACCCTTTTAGCAGTGCATGCAACAGTAGTCTGTGTGTGTGTGTGTGCGCGCGCATGTGTGTGTGTGCATATGTACCCATGAGCACATGCACACTCCCTCTCAATCTGTGGTAAAGACTTAGAGATGTTAACATTGATAACTTATCTTTCTGATAATGCTCTTTTCAAGTGGGTTTATTCTGTGAGGGACTAATGCAAACAACTGAATATAAATAGCATGTTGTCAAATGTATAATATGGGTTAAAAAGCTGCTCCCCCCTCCCTTTCCCCCTCCTTGGTTTTCAGTTAGAGTGTAGTTGGATGATACCTGTAACTGGAGTAGGTTAAAAAATGAGAGAGCTAAGTGTGTGCTTGCATGCAGATATGTACATGAGATGGAGAGTACTATCTTTGTTTTGGTTTTGTTTTCAAAGTGAATGGGGCCCTAAAATAAAATTGGGTAAGGTGTGGCAGAGAAGTATTGTCCCTGTAGAGATAATGCCAAAGGAAGCTGAGGGATGGATCCAGTGTTGCGGGCTGACATGGCTGTCTTTCCTTTGCAGATCTCTTTCTTGGGTGGGCTGGCTCTCAATGAAGGAGTGAATTGGTTAATAAAGAACATTATCCGGGAGCCACGGCCCTGTGAAGGTACAGTACAGCCTAATGGCATGGGGGAAAGACTGGGTGCGTAGGGGATGAGTTAATCTTGAAATCTGGAGACAGCACTGGGGTGAAGGGTGAGTGTTGCCCTGGGTCTTGGATAGTGTTTGCACATTCGGGGCGTAGGGGCATGTGAATAGTAGCTCTGGCAGTGCCAAATGAATGAGGAAATGCTTATAAATTCATACACACAGCCCAGCAGAGCGGCCTCGCTGGATCCCTGCAGAGTTCCAGCTGCTGCTGCATATGGAATAGTCATTGATCGTGCTGTTTGTTCTTCTCTTCCCAGAAGCCCATTCAACAGTGACCACAAAATACGGGATGCCATCCAGCCACTCCCAGTTCATGTGGTTTTTCTCTGTCTACTCGTTCCTGTTCCTTTATTTAAGGTGAAGCACCTGATAACGCTTTGGCCTCTGGGACGTTTCGAATGGGTGGCTTCTTAGCTGCATGCCTTTTTCCTTCTCTTCATCGGTTGATTCCTATAGGTTGAGCTGAATTCCAGGACCTGTGCAACCTGTTGTGGGGTGGGATTCCTTCTGGAATGTGGAGTTGACTGCCTCCCAAAGTGCATATAGGACCGTGGCCCCTGTTGCTTTTTTTTTTTTTAGCTAAGAATATGAATTGAGGAGGGGGTAGGAGGAGTGAAGTAGCTTGAGGACAGTCCTGCCAGTATCATGAATCCTTCGGAATATGATGTTCTTGGCTCGATCTCTTAAGATTTGTGCCGAAGATCAAAGCTGCCTGAATCCATGCAGGAAAATCGTGGGTATAGGGGGAGGAGAAGAGAAAAGGGAGTGGATCTTTCCTCGGGCATTTAGTCTCCTTGGCATTTGTGAGTTGGTTTCTGCAGCTTCAGCAGTACTTCTTGCTCTTTTTGCATGTCTTGTGGTGTAGCTCTACTGTTTGGAACTAGACTTGAATGTTTTTGGAGGGGGCAAGGGATCTGCATACCAGAAATGGCTGCATGTTGTGTTTTTGTAATGTGACAGAGCAGGAGAGACTAGGGATCCCCCTAGTTCTATGAAAAACTGTAATGGACACTTAGGGTCCCAGTGATGTCAGGGCATGCTGACTTCCTGTATGGTGATATGTTAAAACCAGCTGACTGAAATTGGGCTTTCTCACTTGTATCTACTCGGTAACAGGTAAATATATATCTGTGGCAGCTGTGGCTTCCCCAGAGTCACTGGAATTTGGTGGGGTAAGATTTGGGGGCTGTTCCTCTTCCTAGCACCATCTTTTTTTTCCATCCTGCTAATGACTCTTCCCTCTTTCCTTTCTCAGAATGCACCAAACAAACAATGCCAGGTTTCTGGATTTATTGTGGCGACATGTCCTGTCCATCTTGCTGGTGACAGTGGCCTTTCTAGTCTCTTACAGTAGGTACGGAGCAGCTGTTTTTCTTACTCGTTTTGTACTAACCTTTTGCTTTGAGTCTTTAACACTTTAACTTTCTGTAGTTGGTATTTTTTTTTTTTTAATTCCTGATGACCATAGCAAAACTGCCAGAGCTTTAGGGGAGTCACCATGTTCCATGGCCTTTTGTACTTCACACTTTGTCTATCCCATCCCCTTTTCTGCATCAATGAATAAAAGCATTGAGGCAAACCACAGGCCAATTACTACTGTAGCATCTGAAGCATTTGCTATTGAGTTGAGTGATCTGTGTCTTATTTTAGAGACGGTTTAGGTGGATTTAGAACTGTTTGGCTTCCGCCATGTTTTCATTTGGACACCATAATTGCAATATGAAAACTAAACTCTGATAAAGGGACCTTCAGTTCAACAGAGAAAGGGTTAGTAAGTTCCAGTAGCTGGAAGTTGAATTCGGGTAAAACTCAGATGTGAAACCAGATACCAGTTTTTACAGATGAGTAGGAACAGTAGGAGGAGTGCCTTTGCTAGTCTGAATGGCCACTATGGGACACATCAGGGAAGGACCTGCTTTTAGGGTATTTCCCATATTTAGGAGTACCCTGAACACAATGTTCAGTACATCAGAGGATCTATACTTGCTGACAAAAAATCTGCCTGTTTCAATTGGGTGTTGGCCATATTTTAATAGGTATCTCTGAGCTGTTTCACGTCTTGGAGGGAATCCCTTTTTGAACTTCACCGGTGTCTGTAAGACCCATTCTCTCCTGTCCAATGTCATTACCTTGTTTTTTCTAGTGACTTCCCTTTTTCTTTCTGCTGAAGGGTTCATCTGCTGTACCACACCTGGAGCCAGGTTGTATATGGAGGTGTTGCAGGCAGCATCATGGCTGTAGTCTGGTTTGTCTTCACACAGGAGATTTTAACTCCTCTGTTTCCAAGGATAGCTGCATGGTAAACCTTTGAATGCTGCTTTGATCATGTTGTAATCCTACAAGACTACCCTTCCCTTGTCTAGGGGCTGCACATCTGGGTTTCCTCTAAATGGGTCACAGCAGTGTTTAATTCCTTTGAAATGTAAAAATAAATCTTATTCAGCTGGCGCATGGCTAGAGAATCCATACTGTACAACTGAAGCAAAACCAGTCCTGGGTTACTTCAGTCTGTAAAAGCAGATGGTTGTCACGATGTTTGGTAGAGATGTTTGCCCTGAGGTTGGTGGGCAAACCTTCCACAAGTTGCTATTGGTCTAGGGTTTGGAACTGGGAACAGAGACTCCTTAACTCTAGTTCCAGCTCTACCTTTTGACATCCTGTGTGATCATTGGCTTATTTATGCCTCCATTTTCCCATCTATAAAATGGGGTAAATATTTTCCTATCTCATAGGAGAGGAGAAGAAACATCACAGACCTCCCTTCTTCTATAAAGCACTTCTACATCCTTGGAAGAAATGTGTGTTGGAAGGGAGCACAGTGTTGCAAGATGGCAGCCTCAGGAACTGCCAGCTCCACCTCTTGCCACCCATTTCCCCAGATCTTCTGTAATGGGAAGGCTGGTTCAATTGAATTGCATCTCGGCCCACACCAAATGTAATCCTCAGGATTTGGGTGGGTTTTTTTTGGTTTTTTTTTTTTTTTTTGTTCCTAGTTCCTGTGAGGAAAAACCACTACTTCCTGCTGACATTAATATGTTACTTTGTGTGCCTATATGTGTTTGTACTGCCAGAAATACTAGTGACCATATTATTGGCTTTTTAAGGTGGATCCTAATCAGGAAGATTTTTCTAAATCTCTCCCTCTTCTCTTCTTTCCTCCCAACCTTTGTTAATTTTAGGCCAATTTCAGAGTTCCTTTTAATCAGAGATACTAGTCTCATTCCCAACATCCTGTGGTTTGAATACACCGTCACCAGAGCAGAGGCAAGGTAAGCAGAATAGTGGAGGCTCTGCATGTGGGGAAAAAGTACATCTGAGAGATTACATTCACTGACAATTGATTTGCATGTCAACTTGTACTTCAATTTTAAATACAAAGTAACTGATGTGGGTAGCTGTCTATGGCTAGAATAGTACAGAGGGTGAAGATTTACCGGGCTGGATTAAAATGTTAGTTAAAACTGTAAAAACTGATAAATGCTAATTCCAAGTGCAAAGCTGTTGGGGTCTGCCTAGTCAGAGGGAGATCTTTGAAACGATGTACGCAGTGTAGCCAGAGGAGGTTTGTGTGGGAAAGTGACTCTGTTTTGGGGTGCACGAGTTAATTTGCTCTACAAAATGCCAGTGTTATGTCTGCCTGCAAAAGTGCATGACAAGCCACAAGTGCAGCATTGTCTACATGGTGGACATGTAGGCTCCATGGCTATTTCTTGCCAGGGCCTGTTAAGAGCAGGTATGACCATCCATGCCACCACAAAGTGGCTGTGTGACCTGTCTCTTTCCATTGGAAGCTGTGCAGAGCGCATTTGACCTAATGCTCTTATGGGGCTGGCTACAACATACAGCGGAGTGGTTGGGGGTGAATCTACCTTATTCTGGTACTCTTGTGTTCTCATTGCAGAAACAGACAGCGCAAGCTGGGTACAAAACTTCAGTGACTCAAGGCATGGGAACTAGAATGCATGATTTAATGGAGAAGGACAAGACTAGAGACCTGTACAGACCTGGGAGCAGCAAGGAGCTTTTTAACAGACGGACCAAAGGAACAGGCAGGGACCACACCCAGAGCTTGGAGGCTTTTGCTCTGGCTTTTTGCAGCTAGCTGGATGCTCCCTGATGCATGTGGGACCGTGCAGGAGCAGAACTTCATTTATACCACAAATGCGCATTGCCAGTTGGAATGTACTATCATGTCTAAGTTGGGGGAGGGGGGAACAATACCTGGTATCTCATTTGGGGGAGGGGAAGAAAATAGTGACTTTCTTTTCCCAGCATGAAATATACACACTATTTATTTATTATTATTATTATTTTTTTTTTTTTCAGAAATGGAACTGTTATTTTGGGGATGGGTGAAGTGTTGATTGTGTGTGTTGGGAGAAGACAAAACTAATCTCAGTTGATCATGCTTAATTTAGGTTTTCTAATTTTTTGGGAGGGACAGAGAGGGAAGGTTTGTTTCCTTTCTGCAACAGTTTGGGAGATCTGAAATCAATTCCAGCTGCACTTTGTAAGGATCTAAAGAAGGAACTAAAGACTTGCTTTTAACACTAGTGACATTTCTGCGTGCAAGCCTACATGGATGCCATTAAGGGTGGGTGGGTGGAAGGGTGTGTGTGTGTGTGTGTGTGTGTGTGTGTGTGTGTGTGTGTGTGTGTGTGTGTGTGTGTGTGTGTGTGTGTGTGTGTGTGTAAACACAGAAGAAAAACTAAAATATACTAATTTTTTTTCCATTGCTGTTCCTGTTGTGTAATTAGTAAGATTGCTCATTTGGGTCCCTACATTTAAGTGCCAGCCACATATATTGCATTAATTCTTCCTTTATACTTTTGGTATAACCTGTACAACCTCTGCTGCTGAATTTAAATCAAACTGTTACTGATCATTTAAAATTTAAATAGCAGTGGCATTAACTGGTAGTTAAGATACCACTTGTGGTATATGAGTAAGGATTAGGCCCAAGTCATTGTAAAACTTTATGTATGAATAAGATGACTTCTAATGGTTAGTTTATGCCCTCTAAGCCTGATGGGAAGAAGCATTTACTAGTGAAATATTTAAAACAAAAAAACCCCCAAACCCCCAAAATTGACGCTACTAAGTACTAATGGCTGGCTTGGGTACTGGGGAAATTGCTGTTGAAGAGCCCAGTAAGATTGATGTGCAGGGTGTTGCTGTTCTTCTGTGCTGGAAGCAGCAAACCTTTCTCACATGGGTTTGGTTTTGATTCTGCAATAGCAGCTTAGAATACAGAGCTCCTGCCAACTGTATTTTGCCCAAACTTGTAAAAGCACTTATTGGAATGACTATCCTCTTCTGGAGTTCTAGACACAGTAAGTTCTGCTGCAAGCTGTCTGGGTACCGTTCCCTTTGCATGTGGTGTTTGGCACTCTCACACTGCAGGCACTTGCATCCTCTGCAGTATGCTGGTAAATATTTTTGAGGGGAATCACCCCATCCTTGACTCAGCAGTGCTCCCTGAATGTACTTCATAGCTGTGCAAAGGCTATTCTGTTCCACTTGGCCTATAATCAGGCAATTCCTGTGAAGTCCCATAATTTATTTTTTTTTTTAAATTAGGCTATGCAATGTTATGGTTGGCTTGAAGCCTTTCTAAGGTTTAACCCAGCTGTTCATCTGCATTAAACAAAAGGCTGTTGGCATCCGTATGATAGTCATGTTTGGTAGCTGTGTGCATAAGTCTTTCTGCATGCTTGCTAGGCTTCCATTAAAAAGCAACTCTTGCTTCATATAAAAGTCTGGTATGTTTGATGCACTTTTTGCTCATATCTGATCATCTTTGTATTTCTTGACCACCTTAATTTAAACACAGCATTTCTAAGATTTCATCTGTACCTGTTGCTATGATCCTGTGTGCCCCTGGTGAAAGTTGACTGCTGTAACTGTCCTGACTAAATCAGAGGGTTAACCCCAGGAAGAGGTGAGCCTTTTAAACCTGATGCAGAAATTAAGAATGACAACCATTTTTAAAAACTTTTAAAAAGTAAACATTTAAATATATTTAAAGACTAGAAGCTTATTAAGATTGCTCTAATCCTTAATTAAAAAATTTGTTCTTGCGATAAACATCTCAAACCAATTTCATAGTCATTGCAGTGGTCTAGTGCAAACTCCCACTAGAAAAGCTCTGTCACTTGCTTGGAAAAACCACTAGTTTTATACTTAGGATCTTGGCATGAGCATAAGGATCAGACCTGTGTATAAGGTCTGATTCAACGCATGTGGAAGTCAGCAGGAGTCTTCCCACTTGTTTCAATGGGATTTGGTTCATAACTATTCCATCTAAAAAGCCAAGTGAGTAGATAAAGTGTAGGAAAAGAATGTGCTGGTAGTTCAATAAGCCAGGTAATAGGACAGCATAGCTACTTCAGCGGGGCACCATGCTGGGAAATTAAGAACAGTTGGCTGTGTCTTGGCTCCATGCTCCTCAGGCAACTGTTTATAAGTAAAATTTTCAGTTCCCCTCCATTTCCCTCCTCTGCTAAATCAAGTAGGTCCAAAAGGGGCAGTTTAGTCCTTCCCAAGGATGAAGCAGTAAAAAAGTAAATAGAGGTAACTAATTCTCCCCTGACCTCTCCAGTCCAGGTCTTGAACGTGACAGTCTCTTTGGATCATGTTAAACAAGTAGTACATCTCGACCTGTTTAAGGGAATCCCTTGGAGTAGATGGAGGCGTGTGTGCCCTTCTTCACTCTAGCATAGCTGCTGCCATATCTACCCAGTCCTTCAAAATGTTTACTATAGTTCGAGGAGGCAGAATTTCCATCATGTCATCATGGATGGCTATGTGTTGTATGGTGTTGGAGAAGAGAAAGTAATGGCTAAAATCAGATATCCAGTCTTGAAGGGACAAGGCTACCTACAGTTCCCTGAATGATAGAAAGCATTTCCTCTAGAACCACCCGTAACTTTCCAATGAGATGATCTCTGCCTTCTCTCTCTTATTCAGAGACTAGTGTAGAGATACTAAAGCAGTAAAAGAAAATATGGTACGTATGGTCCATTCTTCTTGTCCCAGGATGAACATCCGTCTATAAAGACACAGTTGTCATTTAACTTCAGCAATTTCAGCAAAGACTTAAGGCTTCTGGGAAGCATGTTGACTTTTATTTATGATTAAATTGACTGGAAGAACATTTCAATCTCTGCAAGACACTGATTACAATATCAAAAATGACATTTAATACAATTAACTATCAGAGCATGCAAACAGTCCTGACTGCTATTAACTGCACGGACAGTCCCAGAGTTAATTGTACATTATAAATCTACAGATCTCTATTCAGTAAATCAATAGTTTTACTCAGAACTTTTAAACAGATTGTTCAAGGCTAGCTCCTAAATACTCTGACCACAAGCTTCTTTTGGTTAAAGGAGCGGAGTAAAAAGAATAAATGACTCTGCACTTATTAACCAATCCTTGTGGGGAGAGAAGGGCAGAGAGTCAAGAAGTGATGAGTTGGAGGAACATCACAGCTTGACATTGACACCAAGAGAATGCCATAATACTTTTTAAAATGATAAAAATTCCTGTAAACAGTTTTTAAAAATAAAAAACCAGTTCCTTTCTTCATCCTAACTTCTACAACTAACAGAGAATGCACGGGATAGATAAGTATCATGCTTTCCTCAGTCCATGATCACTGATGTGTAAAGACCTCAGTACCACAGCTGAAGGACACCCCTGAAGCTAATGCAATATTTAGATTTACATCTCGGATCAGAATCGGATTAACTCATATTTGTTTGTGGCAAAATGCACTTCCAGCTCATCCTTTTCAGTAGGCATTTGCCTTTTAAGAAAGTTGCCTTTTCAGAAGGCAAAAATAGTTACTGAAAATAGCCTTATTATAATAACATACTAGTGCGAAGTTGTATAGCACAGTACATCCTCTGTTACCCCAACTCCTTTGAAAGGCATCTACCAAAGAGCTGTTCAGATAACACATCATTTGGATTCATGAAACCGCAGCATCTTGTGAGGAATTATATATGCTAACAGAGGATGCATAATGTAAAACAATACCAAGCTTATCCATATACATATTAAGTACAGTAAAGCTTGAGAAGTATGTTATACAATACCAACAGTAACAAGTTGATGTATTAAATGTAGGAGTAGAGATACAGTATTTAATAAAGTAAATCCTGAAAGGGCAATAGTTTGTATAACAAATACCAACAGTTACAAGTTCAAAACCAAAGTTACTAATCGGATAACTGATGATGTACTGTCAGTGGTGGAAGGTCCTTTGACGCATCCTAAGGAGGGGTAACCTTATTTACCACCAGAATCTATATTGACTTGATGCAGACAGAGGGGGGTGGGAATTTTATTTTGGCTCTTACTACAGGAATCTCTTCCACAGTGAAAGCTTCCATAAAAAGCAGCTTTTATCTCAGCAAGTCTGTACCTATTCCACTTCATTCCAGAAAGGTGCAGTCTCTTTATGTAAATATTCATTACATAATAAATATTCTTATCAATGCATTAAAATTTTGGTCATCCTCTTCTAGCTTTTGATCTGTTCCACTGGGGAGTGGTGGTGGGGAAATCAGTTACTAGACCATGTGTTTTTGTACTCACTGCTTTGCATTACATGCTCCCACTGCTTTCTGACCATCTTATTCCATTTAGTGCTTGTGGTGTGCATGTGTGTGTCTTCTAATTTTAATGAAGCCAATATGGGATGTCATGAGTGGATGTTTGTACAATCATTAGCTGTACAGGCGAGTTCCAGTAAAACTTTCCCTCAGGGATGAAGTAGTATTCTTTTCAAAAAAAAAAAATCATTTCTGAAGTAAGAGGAGGTTTGTATCTGAGACATGGGATGGGCTGACTCGATGCTCATAAGCGTCGTACAACAGTAGTGAAGTAGACAGGTGCAACACAAGATTCTTCCCACACATCCACAAAGAAAATATGATTATGATCTTTGCTTAAGGGACCAGGAAGTAAAGAAGCAGCAGTAATCCTAGTCCTGTGTACAAGTATCGTATGACAAGACTGAACTCACCATATTCTCATGCTGTTACTGTTGCCTGATGGTAATTCAGCACCCTCACCTTGAGACTATTGCTTTCTCCCTATTGAAAGAATAATGCCTAAACACTTCATTGTGATGGAAAAAGTCTCTAAGTACTGCTATTTGAAAGGATATAAAAAATTTAGGGCATGTCTGTAGGAGGCACTGGTAGAGCGCCACTTGAATTGCACCTTCAGGTACGTACAAATCCCTTGCTTTCTCAAGGTTCAGTTGATCTAATAACGCAGGAGCCCCAGGTTCCACAGAAGAGGTGTTGTAGTGTTCCTATGGAAAGTGAACTGTTCTAGGTAATATCTACATCTTAAATTTGAGTTTTGTGGTTTCTTCCCTTTCTCCTCCCGCACCTTTAGAGCCCCAGCTTTGAGGCAGATGATATAGGGACTGAGAAGAAGCATAATTTGTAGCCCTCAGCTTTGGGCTGTGCAAGCTGGACCCTAGAGGCTTTTTCTAAGTGGCCCGATGTGATTAAAAATGTACTGTACACCATAAAACCTGGGTTGCCTCTAAGCAGGAGATGTAGCACCACCTTTGGCTACAATAAATGCCAGAGGTGCAAACTGTGCTTGCCCTTTGTTATTTACAGCTAGGTGGTCAACTTTATTCCATATTTTTACTTTGTCAAACAGGTGGGTGGAGACTTTGTGCCTCAGAGGCCATGCTATCCCTCTAATTAAAGTGCATAAAGCTAAGGCCAGTGGATCTTGGATTAATAAATTCATGAAGGTGCAGTAGTTCAGTAGAAGTGGTACAAAGAGGCTCAAATTTAAGTCTCGGACTCGGTGATTGAGGCTCTTTAGCTGTCAGTCACTTTATGCTTAAAAAGCATAAAGGAAATGGGGCTGACTAGTGATAAATGTTTTACAGTAATACAGATAATGCAGGAAAGGACAGGCCCAGAGGGTGGGAAGGTAGGGACAAGAGCATATGTAGGGTGTGGAAAAAAAACATAAGCAGGGACCCTGGATACTTAGCACAACACATACTAGGACAACTGGACTTGCAATGTATTACAATACTTATCCCTGTACCCCAAAATTTAACAACACTAATGACCCCACCCAGGGAGGCACAAAATAGTTGGGCTTAAGCCCCAAAAGGGATGCTCTCAGCCCCATCCAAAGCTTAAGCCAGCAGAAAGATCTAGGTGGAGTCAGATTAGTTTGAGGAGGATTATTCCTGCTTTCCCAGAAGAGCTACCACACACTCCTTACTGAATGGGTCAGTTGAAGAATGTGCCATGTTCTTTCCACTGTGAATTCTGTACAAAATTAACAATGCTCCTGTCGCCTTCAAAGAAAGGAAGGTATGCTTTGCATACAACAGGAGTGGCTTTTTCAGTGCTAGTTGGATTAAGACAATGCTTCCTTTCACCCTGCAGTCAAGTAGCTGGACGTTGCTATTCCATAGCTTCTGGTGGCTGGTGCTTTCCCAAGTCCCTGGTGGAACATAAAACTGCTTGCCCTGTGTTCGAGGAGCTGGGAGCTTCATAGATTCATAGATGTTAGGGGCAGACTGCTAGGGTTAGATGACCCTTCTAGGGCAGCTCCTAGAGTTTTGGAGGTTTGAAGCAATGCCTGTATTACAGTTTTGATTTGGGGGTGGACTGAAGCAGAAGCCTCATATCGAGCAGAGCTGTCTCCAGGTAATGTGCCAGGTGGGCTGCATTGGTTTCAGCACAGCTGTTGAATGCTGAAATTGCAAAGTTGATATGCTCTTCCATAGGGTTGTAACAGACTCCATAGCCATCTGGGACCACTGGACCAAAGCACATCACGCAATCTGTCTTTGCTGGGACCTAGAGTTGGAGGCAATGTGGTTAAAGATCTCTACACCCATGGAAAAAAGATGACAGGCAGGAAATCGCAAGGAAGGGGTAAAACCAGACTATTCCCAACCAAGGTTCCATATAAATGCTTCAGGGGAAAGATGTTGCTGTCACCCCTGCCTGTTCAATTTGTAGTACTCACTGTTGTTTATACCATTTGGTAACAATATAACAATATTGTATGTCTGTTTGCAAAGAAATGTAGTTACCCACTGCTACTTGGGAGCAGTTTTTAAGGCAATGGTGAAGTGGAGGAACAAAAACTATAAAGAATACAACACCCCCATGATACTTGGCTACGCCTTACCTGGCTGGTTGAGAGGTTGAAGTGCATAGCAACAGCATAGGCTGTATCCATGAACAGTTCAGGCATGCTGACTAGATCCTCAATGGCTTGGAGCTTCAGACCTAGCAGGTGGCGGTCTATTGCATTCCCTGTTAGTGCCTGAAAGGAAGAAAGTCTGAAGAGGCCTTGGGAGCAAGAAAACCAAGACTGGCACCATCTTTGGTCTAAAACCAAATTTAAAAAAAGTTTTAAACTTGAGAGAGAAATTGCATCCAGCTCTAAAGAGCAATGCTTGGTCTGGTTCAGAAAAAGAGCAGGAACAAATGCAAATAGGATCAAACCCTGCAACTTCCCAACTTAGGCTCCCTGTAGTTTCTCCCTCAAGCAGCTCTGGCATCTGCAGTCTATGGTGACAGGGAAAACTGAACTTCCTCAGACATCTGATTTCACCTTTTCCTTAGTCACTAAGAATATGGAGGAGGGCAGCTGGGAAGGAGCACAGTGTCCCAAGGCATAAGCCAGTCAGAATTCCTGCTAGATCAGTATTAACAAGCAGACTTGTATCTGGCACTGTGTGCTGTTGGGTACTCTCTTTTTTCCACCAGCACCTACATTACCTCTGCGACATCCCAGTGCTAAAGATGTAGAGTACGCTTACCATGTCAGTGTATTGCCTGTGGGCTTGCATAGCTCTCCTCAGCAGATCCACCTTCTCCTGGTTCTGAGGAAAGTGCACAGAATAGAAATGAGGTTTTTCTTCTCACAGCAGGTGATGAGATTTTCAGCAGCTTGCCTGCAGAATGGAGGATGGCGCTTCTACACCCAGGGGCATCAGTTTTAAACTACCGTTAATTTAAATAATTTTGTTTGGCTGAAGTATTTCTCTTCCTTTCCAATTTAAAAATCTCTGCTGATAAGTGATTACATAGAGACCACTGGTATGGCCCTTACTCCTACATCTGTTGGAAGTTAGGGGAAGAATAATTCTTAATCCAAAAGGGGGAGGCTCATCTCCTTTGCCAGGTGATCACTACTGAGGCTTTGTTGCCAACAACAGCTGAACCTGCCAGCTCAGCGTGCCCCCCGAGAACAGATTTTAATCACTTGCTGTGTACATTTCGATTTTGATTCTTTGTTTCCCAAGAGAACCTGTTATCCACATCTTTTCCATTGGGGTGCTCAAGTCCTAAACATTTTATAATCAAGTCTCCTCTCTTAACTATAGACTAATTTGGTGGAACCAGTAGTCAAATTCCACTAATTTGATGAAACCAGTAGCACAGTAGTCCCAATTTTCTGTTAATTCCCAGAATATGATGCTGTGTGCTTCAGAAGTCATTTCTTGTGCAGTTCCCCTCCAGAAAAAAACTTGGATAATTGTGTTACAGGTGTTAACAACTGGGTTATTTACTATTAAAATTTAAATACATTATAACAAATCCACCCCATCACTGTATGTATGCCTATATATGATCTAGAGCAGAGGTGGGCAAGATGGTGGATCCAGACGCCAGCCAGACTCCATTTCCTAGCAGCCCCTGCCTGCATCACTGCAGATGGTTTCTATGGAGACCCCAGTAGCAGCAGGGCCCTGACAGTGATGCTAGGGTTTCCATGGAGACCAGCCCCAGCAGTGCTGGCAGGGTGGGTGGCTGGGCAGGGAGCTACTGTGGAGCTGAGGCTGGGATCTTGCAGCAGTGACAGCATGGTCCACAGCCAGAGCAGAACTGCAATCTGCCTGTGTTTGAATAGCAGATCACAGCTCTGCCCCAGCTCCAGACCATCACTGCCAAAAGGTCCCGGCCCTGGTCCAGCTCCTTGCCCTGCTGCATGCCCTCCCAGCGCTGCTGGGGCTAGTCTCCATGGAAACCCTGGCCCCACACTGTCATGGCCCCACTACTTCTGGGGTCCCCATGAAAACTGGCTGCAGCACTGTGGGCAGGGGCTGCTGGGAAATGGAGCCTGCCACAGGCCTGATCTAGCTGGCGGGCCAGATTCTGACCACCTCTAATCTAGAGATCAGATGCATCAGAGTTCATGGGTCAGAACTTAAACAAGAAGAAATGTCTTTTTGCTAAATACATGGGAAAACTTTCAGCCCTGGTGATCTAGAATAGCAATGCTCATCAGTCTCCAGTCCATGGATCAAATTAGTCCTATGGGGCTGTTACGTGGCCCATGGAGTTACCACAAGTCCAGAAATTTGGCAGCAGGGGAGCAACGGCAGGGTTATTAGCTGGCTTGGCACACAGGGTTGCTCTGCATGTTGGGTTGTACCCACAGACTGATCCAGCTTGCAGACCTGCACTATTCATCTGGCTTAGCAGGCTGGAAGATTGAACATCACTAATACAGAATCTGGAGTCTGACTGGCCAGACTGAGACTGGCCCCATTTCTATGTGGGATTAGAAACACCCATGTACAGAGCTACTCAAGATTTTCACAGAGGTAAAGAAAAACTGAGTGAGGCCAGAGACGTAATCATTTCAGCTCAGGTGCAGTTCTTGAAAGACCAGTTGATGTGAAATGCCACCTTTCCAAGTTAGGGGAGCTGATAGCGCTCCCCTTTTTTCTGAGATGAAATTATTCTGCTTCACCATCTAAACTCTCACCTGCTTGTTAGGTTTGTCCATTGCCTCCACAAACTTCAGAGAGCTCACGGAAGCAGATCGGATGGTGTCTGTCCGGCCCAGATGGAACATCCTCAGTGAAGCACTCTCGTACGTAGCACAGGGCTGTCCATACATTCTGAAAGGGGAGAGAAGCTGTCACAGGGCTGAGCTGTGACTTATCTTTGCAGTCAGTTCTCCATCCAAAATATGCAGGCAGATCTGCATTTCTTATTGGCATCCTTGCCTCTTGGGAGTGCAAATTCCAAAAAGAAAGGATGAGAAAGGTGAGAAGAATTCAGAATTATAAGGATGTAGCTCCATCCCCATTAAACCCATTACATTTCCCTGCTGGTGTTTCATACTTAACTCGTATATGGGCAATTCTTGCCCACCCCTTTTTGGCAATGAAGTGCACTCTGCTGCATCTAGTTCCAGGGGGAAAAGGGAGCATCTGGGAAACCGCCACTGAGGCCCAGATCCACCAGCCACACTGACCTCAGCACCTGCTATATCAGGGGTGGCAATTATTTTGGGCAGAGGGCTGCTTACTGAGTTTTGCAAGCCATCGAGGGCTGCATGGCAGGCAGCCAGGAGCAGATACATATTAATTTTCTAAATTTTTTAGGGGCCCTGCAGGCCAGATAGAATGGCTTGGTGGGTCACAGCTGGCGCATTTTGCCCACCCCTGTGCTATATAGAGGCACAAAGGGGAATAGGGGCTACTGTAGTGAGTAGGCATCCTGCAGCCCATGATAACTGAGGGCCTTTCTCCAAATCTATTTGGTGTCTAGTCTGCTTCATAAAACTGCTGACTTATGGTACAGTGAGGCTCTAGACTGGAAGTGGGAAGCTTACCTGCTTGTGTTCTACTTCTTACCTATAATAAGCCAGCTGCAGCGCCATCTGGATAAATGCATCTGGACTTAACTTCTCGGACTTGGGGAAATTCTTCCCGAAGTAGTGAAAGACTGTCACCTTGATGTCCAAATCTTGCACCATTCTGCAGAGAGATGAGAGATTCCTTAGGGTCCTGCTTGCAGTTGTCATGGAGGATCACAGAACCCAGGCTTTTGTGAGCCCCAGAGACTGCAATCCACACAGACCTGTGCAAGGAGAGGCTCTGTCATACCTGAACTTTGTATAGTGAACTCAACCTCAGTAACTAGACCCTGCTAATGTAGAGCATTGTATAAACAAAGGATGTTTGTTACTGTTAGAGATATGGTCCAGCCCAGATTGGCCCATGGCTCGATCTAGTAAAAGCAGATTGAGTCTATGACCAGGAATCTACTCTGAAAGTAGATTTGGACGGGTAAGCCATAAGCAACTTTTGATCTTTGTCAAGGAGGAGTCTCATGAACATACTTTTCAGCCATGTTCAACGTAGCTTATGCCCAATTAGACACTCGGAAAGCTTCCTGAAAGCTGATGCCATCCTTACATTTTCCTTCTGCTTTGCTCTCCAAGCAGACACATGGGTTAGTCCCTTGTTCACTGGAGATCCCCACCCCCCACCAGACGCTTCTTGCTTTACTCACATATTGAGGTTTTGCTTTGCTTTCTCTATGTCATTCTTGATTTCTGGAGTGATATTAAACCTCAGTTTCTTAGGCATTTGCAGAGGAATCATAGGCGATCTCACATGCTGTGGTTTCTTCCTGAACAGAGAAATGGGTTTGAAGCCATTTTAGTCAGACTTCTGATGGAGACATGCCTACTGCAGTGATTGTGCTATGAACACCTGGAGAGGCTATCCCCCATTCCCCACCTATAACACTGTCATGTGCTGCAAAAGCTGGTGTCATAAATTTTGGTTTCTCCAAATGTGCCTCTGCAGAGAAACAAATACAGACACTAGGAGCACACCAGGTCTTGTCTAGATTACAGCTCTAATGTCATTCATAACCTTTAAAGAAATATGTTCTCATTCAAAATTAGCTGTTCTGTGATGGGGATTAATCCTTGGTCATTTCTACAAGTGCTGAGGCAGCAAACTCGGGACATCCTTAAAGTTCCTCCAAAGAAGCTCCCAGGGGGATGAGCTGGTGAAAGGAGAGCATTACTATAGACAGATGGCATGAAATCTATCTCCAGCCTAGGGACAAAAAAAGCCAGCCTCACGTGTACTCCACAACATGATCCAGAAGTGTAACAATGGGTGGGCCCTCTGAGGGAGCATGCTCGTACGCCAAGCCACAGGAACCATCTTCAGCAATGATAAACTGCAAAGAGTATGAGAGAGAGAGAAAACGGTAAAGAAATGTCTCCTATATGTAACAAGAGGCAGCTTTAAAGATGCCTTGACTCCTCTCTGGTGCGTGCCAGAGAAGGCTACATTTCCATCACTGCATAGAAATGTTGGAACATGCCATGATATTTCCTGGACTCCACAAGACAGAGCAGAGGAGCAAAACTGTAGGTGGGCTACGAGGATTTGGCTTCATCGTGCTGGTTTTGTTGAATGACTGGCAAAAGATACAACTGAGACACCAGCACCTTGGCAACAAGAAGTGGGCTGACCGTATGATTTTTTGGAGGTTTGCTTTATCCACTCCATCCTGAGAAGACTTACTTCAGTTACTTGCAAAGGGGGGGACAGTGGGGCATTGTTCCATACACCAGGTTGACCAGGGAGAAGCCAGGTAATCTAATTATGACGGCAGTGATGGGAGAGTCCTTTTACATGATTGATTCTGTCCACCTTCAGACCAGGACACAGCCTTCAGGTGGAGGAAACTGGCTCTTGAATGGCAGCTACTACTTGAAGGCATTTCAGCAGCAGGGTGTCAGCCAATGCCTGAAAGAAGCAGGGGAGTTTCTGGCAGAGACAACCAGGGCAAGTGACTGGCCCATAGGAAATACAAGGAACAGACCTCATTAGGTTTGGGCAGCATCCAAATGGACACTATTCATCACAGGCAAGCAATGTATGAGCAGCACAAAGAATAGCTACAGTCAGGACTGCACTGACCAAGTGTGGGCAGGAACACGAGAACAATAAGTCATGGGGGCTGACAAAGGAGTGAGGACTTGTTTGTGGGAGACCTCCAAACACCGCAGAGCAGCTCCACAGAACCTAACAAATTTCATGCAATCAACATCAATTCCCTGTATCATTTCCCCACACCCCTTTGATCTGGGAAGATCTACTAAATAGTTCTGGAACCTACTGAAACTTCCAGTTCAGAGTCTGTCTCCCTCAGACCTGCCAGCTCCAATTTCTCAGTGCCACTAACTCCCACCTGAAGGGTTTTGTCGAACCATCGATTCCCACTGTTCCAGCGGCTACCTCCTCCATGCAGCATCTGAGCAGCCACACGGCTCTTGTAGATGTCCTCAGAGGCCCGGGGCATGGGTGCATCCAGGCAGACAATGAAAATGCTCTTCTCGATTGAACGCACAGATTCCTTGTTGGTCTTGTCTGGGAAGGGAAGCGAGTGGAAAATAATGGAAGGGGGTTAGAAAAACTGCATTGACTTTGAGGAAGTCAAGATTTAGGGGAGCAGACTGATAGCACTTGGTGATACCTTTATCCTGAAGTGCGTGTTGGCCACAGCATGGTGGTGTCCAGTTGTTAAAGGCATTGACTGTCTGGCTATTTCAGATTGGAGGCTGCTACCCTTAGAGGGATTCTGTCCCCCTCACTTGCATCAAGCCCCTGACTTTTTGGTTTCAGCTTGGCTGCTTTTTCACCCATTTGGGGAGTGAGATGTTCCAGGATTTCAGCTCTGTACTGCACCAAACCTCAAAGATGTATGTATGCTTAAAACAGTAACAAACATTTTTGGCAGCAGGTCTAACTTGGCCATAATCCAACTAGATAAATAAATCTCTCTTGTGCTCCTTAGATGGTTAGAAAGCCCACCGATTTGGGCAGTGTGTACTTACAAAAGGCTTGTAAGGAAAGGGAGACCCAAAGAACACAGCACTGCGTGGAGGGTGGATGTTTCCACCAGTCTTGCTTTTTTGTTGGCAACGTGCCTGGGGGAGGTGGAACAGACCTTTGATGAGGTTGTTGTAGGCCTTGGCCCAGCTGTTTCGGTGGTTGGTGGTGAGGATCCCGATGGGCTCTTTGTTTGTTTGGAGGGAGGTGTTCCAGATCTTCTCCAGCTGGATGAAGATCTGATCAGCGATGAGGGGGCTCCCATCACTACTATAAACAGCCAGCTCAAAGAACTGAGGATGGGAAGGAAGAAGAATGAGAGACAATGAAAGAGGACTTAATCAGCCTGGATGACAGTAGACACTCCTGGATGGCAAGAGCAAAACCTGATAGCTCAACTAAGGGGCTGATGTCCAGAGCGGGCTGAGGGAGGGTAGCACAGCGAGGTGCTAGTCTGGGTGTTTGGAAGCTCAAGGTTCAAGTCCTAGCACAGCCATGTTGCAAAGATAAATGCATTGAAGACCAGGTGCTCAGAAACTGTGGTAACAAGGCCCAGGTTAGTAAAATAGAGAATGACTTCTGACACCTTCTACGTTCTACTATTTCTGAGACCTGATCATGGCTGTTGGATCCATGCCAAAGGAGACATTTAAACTGAAGTGAATCATTTGAGCAACTGTGGAATCCCAAACTGCCAAGCACCCGCTATACCTGGAAGTTGTGAACCACGGTGATGTGTGGGGACCACTTTTTCCCTTTGGCATAGTTCACAATGGAGTCATGCTTCGGTCCTGGGATTCGACAGGAAGAGAAGATCTGATAGTACTGGTTCATGCATAGGGGCTTCCCACCCAGGTACTCCACAGGCAGGGTCTCTCTGGACAGTGAGAGAGAAGAAAGGGAGCGATGTGAGAGGGAAAGAAAACAGAGATGATCGCACATGCAGACGCATGGCTTTCCACTGTCTCCATTCCAGTAAGGCACTAAGATCTGTATGAAGACACTGCATACTGGTTGGGGGAAGCCCAGACCTTCAGTCTTTCTCTGAACAAAGCCTGTGTCAAAGCCTCATCTCAGAAGCTCCAGGACCAAAGATGATCCTGTCCAGAGAACACCCTTTCAGACTGGTAATTAGGTATAAAGCGAGGCAAGTCTACAAGGCCATTAGGCCCTGCGCGCACACAAGCCTCACAAAGAAGGCAATATGATTGTTTTTATAGCACCTGCAGGTGTGGAAACCTGCACACAACATGATTACATGAGACCCAAGAAGTAGAAATGGAGCAGGCTCACTTCACCATTCAGCTGAGTGAAAAGCAGGAGTAAAACAGCATAAAAAGCATAAAACACATCTGCTCTTCCAGTCCTTTTGGGGTCAGTGACCCCAGCTGTTGCCAGTAGCACTGATTCGCAGCTGCTTTTACAATACGTGGATTTCTGTCCTTGAGTTTGCTTTAAGAGAGCAGTTTTTGAACTCAACGTGCCCTCACAAATGCCCCACAGAAGGTTGGAAAGGAAGGAGCAGTCGGCATGTCAGAAATGCATTTCACTCACTTGTCAATCATGGTCTTGAAATCCAGGACACCCTCAATCAGCTTGGCAGCAAACCTGGAAAAGGCAAGTGTGATGATTAGATGACCACACAGGACGTTTGGGATTCCTGGGGCAAAGGAGCAAGTTATTTTGCAACACCCTGAGCCCTGGCTGGTGAAGCTATCACCCTGTGTTATGGTGGGAGGTAGTTGGGTAGCTCTGATGTCTGTCCCAATGCAGCTACTCTTTCCACAAAGAGGGTGGTTTGGATAAGCTGTCGATAGTAACTCAAATGGCAACATGTTAAACATGTTCTGGTTTTGTTGCATTCATAATGCTTATTATTAGTTCCAATAGTGCTAGGGGACTCCCTGTGCTTGGGTGGTACAGGCATGCAAGACAATCCCTGGCCAAGAGCCTATAATGGAATAGACCAGGAAAGGAGCTAGAGAAAGGACACAACTTGTCTGGGGCTTGCACCAAAGTTTCCCATTAAGAACCTGGGGAGTTGAACCTGATATTAATGGTGGAAGTGTTAGGCACATCTAAGCAAGAGACCATCTTGGGTGTGCTGTGCCACTGGATGTTTGAAAGCCCAGAAGAAATATTTGCAAGAACAAGCTAACAGAGAGGATTTATTTTAAACAGTCAAAATCTGTGTTCCTGGGGGCATTCACAACAGAAACTGCAAGGGCCAGAGAAAGCAAATCTGGCAAGTCAGTCAGCCTGGCTTTGCTTTCAAAATAGAGACATGCAGAGTATGCACAGCATGACAAACTTGATTTTTTTTTTTTTTAAAGCCTTCCATATTTCCTAACCTTAGCATTGAAAATTCATGAGTGAGACTTTCTTTTTCACCTAAATCATTACATTAAATTAAAGAAGTAGTGTTTTATTTGCTTTCTGGCACAAATAAAATTCAACCTTTAGTATTACGCTCGGCCATATGAGTTTCTCTCTGCAACCAGGAACACTAGAAACCTTTTAAGAGTCTCATGTAACCTCCTGACTGCAAGCAAGGGAGGCATTTTTTAAAACAGTGTATTGTGTAAGCCAGCAACAAGCTGCTCAGTTTTAGTTTTAATAACTTTAGGAGTTAATAATATAAGCAAGGATTTATTTTAAATAGGATTGTGAACCCCACCCTGCCTCTTTAAGACTCCCTCCCCACCCTCCGCTCCCCATTGCTACTGTCAGATGAGGCCCAGCGAGCATAAGGCTGTGCACAAAGAAGGAGGATTCTTTCACTCTGGTTTCATCCTCGCTCCTCTGGTTGGCTGGTATTTTTAATCCAGGCAGAAAGCTGGAGCAAGCGATGCTGGGTAACTGTGGAAAAGGTTGTCCTGTACAAAGGTTAAAGCTGCTGTTCTGTATGCACAGTTCAGGATGTGATGGGCCTGGCCTTCCACAAAGCTCAGATGTGCAAGCACAGCTAAAGAGGGGGAGA
Organism: Crocodylus porosus; assembly: GCF_001723895.1. NCBI lineage: Eukaryota > Metazoa > Chordata > Crocodylia > Crocodylidae > Crocodylus > Crocodylus porosus. Next base: position 10,560,391 of record NW_017728925.1, read on the forward strand.
AGGGGAAATAAAATCAGGGGCAGGCTCAGATGAGGGCGAGAGAATCAGTTCCGTGGGCGGGATGGTCTCGAAGGACAGAATCTGCCCTGGAGATAAGTCAGCAGCGTTTAACTGCAGGTAGGGCCTGGGGAGCAGCACTGGTGACAGACCATGCTGCCGCATGCTAGATCTGCACAAGTAGTGACAGAATCATGGGAAATCCTCTGCAAACACAGATGTACAGCACGCACAGCACTGCCAGTCAGCCAAGGTGTGCAGCAGTCTGGCTCCTCCGCTGGCCAGCAAAATCAAAAGACAAACAAGTTCCTAACTATCGTAGGTGTGCGCGATAGCGCTTATCACCCTTCTGAGCACCTTGTCACCTTTAACGTGTCTATCCTCTCCACCCCCTGTTGTTCCTTTTTTGTATACAGGAAACCGAAGTGCAGTGCAGTGAGATTCAGTGATTTGCCTAAGGTCATAAAGAAAGTCTATGGCAGAGCAGGGGAACTGAACCTAGATTTTGAGCCCCAGGTTAGTATCTGAACCACTAGACCATGTTTTCTAGTTTCCCCCTTGGGGGGCTGAGGGGAGGGGGGGAATCCTGCTGCAACTCTACTAGCTGTGAACCACCCCATAGCCGGCAGCCATCCAGCCTGGGAAAAAACAGCTCAGCGTTTCCCTCTCCCAACCAATCCCTAAAACAACATGTAAAACTTTGGGGAAGAAAGCTGACAGCCAGGAAGGCCATTACCTGAGCTGGCCTTGCCGATCCAGGAACTCCTGTTTAGGTAAGACCACGCCAGGGCTGGAGTGAACCACGACCGGCAGGCGGTATTCGAGGTAAGCATTTTTCAGCCACCATTCGGAGAGCTGGGACCGACAGGAAGGGTGTGAGAATGGGGCCCCACATTTGGTTGGCTTGCACCTCATAAAATATCTGGAAGATCGCCCTACAACTCGCACTACCCCACATTGCTTTGCAAGTGGAGAAGACGGGATTGCAGTGAATTTTCTGGTACTTTGTTGTTTGTAGGCTGGGTAGAGCAGGGGGCTTGCAGAACCCAGCCTCCAGGACTGGTGCTTTGTGGATGGGAGTGGAAGGAAGGGTTTCCCCCAACGCTGCGGGATAGCTGTGCCATTTGAATGGAGCAGCCCATACTGCAGCAGCCAGTAGTCAGGCCGCCTTGTTCTGCTGCACGGGGTTTGGGCAGCTGAGGTGAGTCTGAGGGCGCACAGCTGAAGGAGGAGCGAGTAGCAACCAGTGGTGTGCTAGGTCTCAGCACATAATATAGCTGACCAGAGCAGTGATGGCCTGAAAGTCAAGAGGACTCTGCTTAGATCTGCCTCAGTCCTCTGAGCTCAGGGCTCCCTCACATACCCAGTTCTCAGTTTTCCTGGCTCTCCTCTGCAGGCCCTGCTGCAGTCTTTCCCCGATGCCGCCTGATTTCCGGAATTCATCCACGAGGCCTTTCGTGTGGTTCAATTCCTCCTCACTGACAATGGGCTGCAGAGCCAGCAGGTAGCGATCCAGGGTTTGCTGAAGAGCTGGCACCGGGAGACGTGGCAGCCCCTCCTGGTGGGCTAAGTATCTACCTGGGAGCTTGCCCAAAGCCACTGGCTTCACTAAGCCACATGGCTTGGCCTGGAAATCACAGAACACATATCTTGACAAGCTTCATCTTGGTGCATGAGGGAGAAGCAGCTCACATTCATAGCACCCTCCCCATCCCCCATAACACATGGAAGTCTAAATTAAAAGATGAGACTGATTAACACACAAACTAGCCATATATCTTCAGTTTCCCAGATTGGGATGATCATGCAATATCCAGAAGCAAAGCAAAGGAAGAACTCGACCTCCTCCAGGGACATCTGTTCTCAGTCAAGTTAAAGGAAATGCTGCTGGATTAATAATACATCAATCTTCCTAGCATCTTCCAGCCGCGGGTCTCCCAGCACTCAACATTAATGGGACTAAGCCTCAAAACCCTCCCACCTCTCTGCCCTCACCCAGTAGAAGGCAGGTAAGAAAAAGAAATCTGGCGCGACTAGATCACCCCCTTCTGAAATGCAGGAGCCAGCCATGCTGCCCTAGTAGTTTAGGACAGGAAGTGAAAATGAATCCTGCAGCAAATTAAGCTGCACACAGGAATTTGGGGAGGCAGAAAAGAGCTAGAAAATTTAGAATTGGAACATTAACTCCTTCCCAGCCAGCAAGGATGCAAAAACTAGAGTAATCGTGAAAAGCTTTGTTGGAGCTGGTTCTGGGGAGGAGGTGCGCTGCTCAGCTTTAGGACAGGCATGAACAGCCCAGTTGGAAGCTGCAATGTAGGCGCTTGGGTGCAAGTGGGAGAAGTCCATAAAGGGAGGTAATGCACTGATTCATTAGGGACAGAATAGGGCAAAATTGAGAAGAAAGGCCTTAACAGCAGGTGTGGGAACAATTTCAGCAGGTAGAGAAACAGATTGTAGACACCAGAGAGAGTAGCAGAGCAATGTCAGCCTCTGGCCTGGACAGGCACTTTCTAACCCTTTTCTGGAAACTAGAGACATCATTTTTGGCAGGAATTGAGGGGCACAGTGAACATTTAGTGTGCTTACATGCCCTCTGCTCCCCATTCCTTTCCCACTTGTTGGGCTCAGCAGGCAAAGATTCCTGCTAGGAACTTCAGACTATGGAAGAGGGAAACTGCCAGCTGGAAGGTGCCTGTGGGACTCAGAGAGTTGAAGGACGGTTTTTCCAAATGTCATGTGCAGAAAAACAAGGTGGGATCCTGCAAGGATGTGCAATCTTGCAGGATCCAGTAGTTTGAAGGGGGAAATCAGGATTTTGTGGGAAGGTTAAAAAAAAAAAAAAAAAGGAAGGGAAAATAATCATTGAAGCTCGATGAAAAAGATGGGCATTGAAAAGAGGCAAGAAAGGATCAATTTTGAGAGTACCTACCTTTGGCAGCTGATTTCTATCCATCGCTGGAAGAAGGAAAACCCTGTAAGCCTCTCTGTCTCTGCCTCAGGCTTCCTCTCTAATCTTACCCTGTTCTAGCACACACATGGAGTTGTATACTTTAGCAACCTTTGCTCTCTGACTGCTCTATTCTGTCAAGAAAACACAAGACCATACATTGTAGTTGCAGAGGTGCCAAGCCACCCCCCAGCCAGTATTAGTATTGTCTGGCATGTCTCCAACCCCTCCGTGGCTGCCAGAACTCCCAGGTCCTTTACTCCATCACCTGCAATCAGAGAGTTTTGCTCTTCATTGCAGGGTTGGTGCTAGACTGATACTCCCAGAGGCAGAAGAGATTTGTCTATGCACAAGAAAGCACACACCATGGGTAGTGGGCAGCAGCACAAGCCTCTTCACAAAAACTCAGCGGGAGGGAAGGCTTCTAGTGGTGGCAGAGGACTGCTGCCTTTTGCACAGACTGCTAACTACAGTGGCTGCACAGTGTCTCACATAGGCCAAAGTCCACCAATAACCAGTCAGACAACCTGCATCTAGATTGATCAAATGGTCATTAGGTGGATATGAATTCAGTGTGTGGGCCAAATCTGAATCAGCAGCCTGCGGACAAAAGGCCGTGTCCTGTGACCAATCCCCAAAGATATAGGCAAGCCAGATTCGTGATTGTCAGGCTGCATATCCTGAATGCTAGGCTCTTGGCAGTGGACCTATAATGATAACACCACAGGCAACAAGAATATTAGCATCCCCACAGCGATGATGTCTGTGTAACTAGATGCAATTAAACCAGGGGTGGGCAATTATTTGGACTGGAGGGCCACTTAATGAGTTTTGGTGAGCTGTTCAGGGACAGGGGTGGAAAGGCAGGGAGATACCAGTTGATCCTATCCAGCCCTTCGGCTGCCACTGGGAGCCTGAGGAACTGGGGCTACATCTGCATTGAGAGCTTGGGCTATGCAATGCACAGACTCCTCCACCCCCTGCATCAAGCACCGCCCCCCCGGTTTTCTGTTGGCGCTACGCAATCCTGGCACCATGGCTATTAACAGCTAGGCCTGCACGGGACAGGGCATGATGCAGCATGCCAAGCAGGTGTCCTGCCCACCCACTGAGATGAGCTGCCACCTCCGTGTCACACCAGGAAAGGCGGGGGTGGAGGAGGCTGCGCGTTGCATGGCCTGGTCTGACCCCAGGTGAAGCAAAGCGGAGCAGCACAAAGTGCAGCCCTCCCTCACGCTCTTGGTGGCAGCTGGTGGGCAGGATAGGATCAACTGGCAGGCTGGATATAGCCTGCAGACTGTATTTCACCCACCTCTGAGTTAAATCAAAGCCACATGGACATATTTGTAGCAATGTTCCATTAAGAAATATCACCATGAGCAGTGAGCTGTTTGGGACACCCTATTTTGTTTGCTTGTTTTCAAATGGAAACAAATCCTCATGGATTCTGCTGTGAAGGATAAAAACCCAAACTGTGACGCTCCCACCCCATTTCCCAGCGTTACCTTTTCAGGTTTTTATCTCTAGCAGCTTTTGTTTGCTTGTTCCAGGGTAGTAACTACGGTGAGTGCTGGGATACCAGTGAGCAAATCTGCCCATAGGAGTTGTCAGAAGGCAGCTGACTCCTGGCTCTCCCGTCCCCATGGGAAATGGGGATAGCTTCCCACACACAGGGGATGCTCTGTGCTTCTGTTTGGAGGGCCTGGCTCACCTCGCAGCTAGGCGTTTGTGCCAAACTGCACTCCAGCTAAGCTACAGGACACCATTGCCCTGCTAGGATCATGGCACGACCAGTAATATGTATTGGTTTGCCAAAGGGTTTGATTCCCTTGGACCTGCGACGTGCAGATTACTGCACTTTGCCCTGGGGACTTGCTGTCCCCTGCCTATTCAGGACTTCACACAGCAGAGTATGTGGGCCTGGAGTCACAAGAAAGTTGTGTGTGATGTCTGATTCGCGCAGTCGCATGCGCTCAGCCACATGCAGACTGTCAGATAGGGAGGCTGGTTTTAAAGGACAAAGCTGAAGAGCCAAACCTCGAGTGTCCTGGGACAAACTACAGCACAGGGAGAAAAGACCATCTGTTCAGGAAGAGAACAGTAAAGACCCATTTTGCAACCCTCCTTTCCCCAGTTGCTGCTATTGCCAAGAATATCCTCTGGGCAACCGGATTTGCCCAGTCTCATGGGCGGCAGCACGTGCGAAGTCTTCTCTGACAGCACGGGAAGTACTATCACAAAAGCTTCTACAGGAAACCGGTGCCCTAGGACCTCGGCTACCCTACGATATTGAGCTTGCACCAAGAGTGATTGTCAGCAGCAACCCCCTTTGTCCAGATTGAAAATGGGCTAATTGCTTGCCTGTTTCTGACGGACATTTTCAGCACTGCAATGGATCTCTGATGACAGCCCATGTCTCTGGCCTGGTGCAGACACACAGCAACTACGCAGTCCTAATGGAGGAAACCCCCTTGTCTACACAGATAGGGAGGCTACTATCCCTGTGGGCACCATCTCTGACAGCCATGGAGCCTGGTGGGCCTGTGCACACCTGCAGCAGCCTCCCAGAGAGAAGCCAGCCTGCCCTGCTGCTCCCCTTCATGGCACCTATAACAGGGATGTGGGGATACCAGGACAAAAGGGGAGCGTCCAGAGAAAAGTGCATGTTGGGACCCAAGCAAAGGTCCACACTGCTATTCCTGGCACAGCAAAGCAGCTCTGGGCGAGGGCGATTCTTAATCAGCCTGACACAGCGAGCCTCATCCAGGCCTACCCACCCAGGAGAATGACTCCATCGGTCACCTGTCTGGGCAGGAGCTTCATGTGCCACAGAACAAATGCCCAGAGCTCAGGAGCAGCCCTGGGCTGCCCGAAGCTCTGTTGGCAAGCGAGAGGGAAAGACAGCCTGTGCCTGGCACTCTGCCACCAGGCAAAGTCTACTCATGGCCCAGCCCAGCCCTGGGTGCAGCTTCCCCCACCACCCGCCTGCCCTGAGCTGAGCTAGCCCCACTCCTCCACATCCTGCTCTGCTCGCAGCGCTTGACCTCAGCCCGCAATCCCTTTACAGCAGCCCAGAGAGGCCAAAGCCCTTCTCCCCATGCCTCCCCTGGGGCAGGGCAGTGCATCACTCTCTGCGGCTTCCCTCCAGTGTTGCCAGGTGTGCGATCATTATCGTATTTGTGCAATCATTTCAACCCTTGTACGATCTATAACAGTAAGAGTGTTCAAAATGCACGCTAATTTTGGAGGCAGCTAATGGATGCAGCATGTGCAAAACCCAGATCACTCTCCAGGAGCCTTAACTGACTTTTGGGTTTGCTTCCCTTTTGTCTGTTTTTTGCAAATATATGTATAATACATATATAACTACCTCTAGCAACCTGTCAAGCGAGCGCTGCGGTTCACTTGGCCAATTAAAACAGATTCTGACAGTTAAACTATGGCAGTCCTGTTACAACACTTGCACGCACAGCCCATGCATGACTGCCAGCCTCCAAATAAAGAAATGGGTCCACTCCTGTGACCAGGTTCTCACTGGAGAGTTCAAGTGAGCAAGAGAAAGTAAATCAGAAGAAGACGGCTTATTTGCATATTTTTCAGCGTACGATTGCTCTTTTTGTCCACCAAATACGATAATTTTGAGCTTGCCATGATCATTTCATGTTTAAAACCTGGCAACGCTGGTTCCCTCCTGCCTCCGCGGGGCAGTGACAGCCCCATGGCGGGGCAGGGGCACTTACCAGGCTCCTGGCTAGGAAGACCAGCATAGCTCCTGCCTGCAGAAGCCCCCAACTCGGCCGCCTCCCGCTCTCGCGCCGCAAAGGCAGGGACAGGCGGCAACTTCTAGGGTAACTTCAGCAGCTGGGAGGGGCCGGCACCCCCGCCATCTTTGTGCGGGGCAGTGTCCTGCCTGGTGCATAGAAGGGGCGCCATCTTTGTGCGGGGCAACCCCTACATTGACCAATGAGCTGGCGCGCTGCCATGTTTGTGAGCGGCGGGCTTTCACTCTGAGCAGCGCCGCCGCCATCTTTGTGAGGGGCATCCCCCCCGCCCCGATCTCTGCCCTGAGGGAAGGGCAGGCCGGGCTTGGGTTGCACTACTGCATGCGTCGCTGTTACTGTTTCCCGGGCGGGCAGCGGTGACTTTGAGCGGGCGGGGCGGGGAACTGCTGGAGTCAGGGCTCACGGGTGGGCCCATCATGACATAGGGGGAGGGGCAATCCCTCCAGCCGCTCCTGAATTCCCGGTCGCTTGAAGGATCGCGGGTTGTTCCTACAAGGCTTCCGAAGTGGCCAGCGTGCCCCGCACCAACATGGCCGCTCGCCGGTGTTGCCCGGCACAAACATGGCCGCACCAGCAACGGTGGCGCCCGGCATGCCCCGCGCCAACATGGCAATCTCTTATGGGACAGACGACGTGCCCTTCCTAAAGATGGCCGCCCGGCTGCTACTAGGGTGTGTGTCGGGAGGGCAGAGGTGAGAGGTGAAGGGTGATAACGGCAGTGGGTCGGTTCCAGGAAGATGGCAGAGAGCGAGCGGCAGACAGGTGAGGGCACAGCCCGCGGGGCCAGGTGGTGTCCGTGGGGGCAATCCCGGCGGGGCGCGGGGGTCACTTGGGGGACGCAAAAAACGCAAATCAAATTCGTCCGGGGGCCGGTGGGAGGGCCGAGGTTTGCTGCTGCCCGAG
>NW_017728925.1:10568119-10615766 GCF_001723895.1 Crocodylus porosus
CACCCCCAACCCTTCCCCTCGGCTGGTGTCGGGCCGCCTGCGTCGTGAGGGAGCCTTTGTCCAAACACCTTGCGGTTTGGGCAGACAAGGGGTGTGCATGGTCGTATGTGTGTGCGTCCATGCGTGTCTGTGTCCTTGTCTGTGTGTGTCTGTACGTGTGTGCATGCATGTGCATTCATCCACATGTTTGAGTGTGCAGGAGGCACAGCGCACAGATGCTGACTTACCCAAAGGGACAGAGCTGGGACAAGAAGGCCTGAATCCTAGACTGGTGCCTTGGCCCTTAGGCAGTGATGTCTCTGACTCTTCCTCTCTTACCTGTGATCTGTCTTCATAGCTGTTCAAAGTGGTTTTTTTTCCCCTTTATCAGTACTCTGGAGGTCTATTGAGGTTGCTGCTCTTTGCATCCATGATTATAGAGCATTATTTAAAAACCCACTTTATGGTAATGTGATGCTGCTTAATTGTGAGCTGGATAGGCTGCAGCAGTTCAGGGTACACCTGTTTTTAATTCCTCCTAAATTGTGCCTTGCTATCCAGGGCTTTCATAGTGTTTTACAAACATGCAATTAACTGTTTCTTGCATCGTGCTAGTGAGAGGCAGTGGAATTGTTTTGGTGGAGAACCTAAGGCAAAGACCAGCTAAATGATGTCCCTGGAGTCACGTGGTAAGTCTGGCAGAGCTTGAAGGAGTTGTGGGTCCTCTGGTGCAATTCCTGGAGAGCTTTGCATTGTCAGTGAAGAGAGGAAGGAGCTGATGAACATTTCTGAGCAGATTAGTCTGTGCAAATGAAGTTTAGTGATTCCAGTTTTTATGCAGTTCAAATTTTGGGGCTTAGTACAGAATTGGTGCTTCGAGTTTGCAGGTAGTGCTAAAAATGATTATTAAAATGTTGCTGGAAAAAAGTTTGGACTCTTCTAGGATTAAAATAATGAACCAAGGGATGGCAACTTCATGCTAAATATACCCTTAGTCTCTTGATTAATTGTTGTTTGTTGCACTGCATCCTGGTGATAAAGTTTGGTCACAGAAATGTGATGTGACTATGCCTTTAACCTTGTGGCAATGTTTCTAGCTCTGCAGTGGCCTCATGTGGAACTGCAGAGTGAGACTGGAGCCAGTTGTGAGCCTTGGACTGCAGAGGGGCTTGGAAAGCAAGAACCCTTGTGTTCAGGACAGCTTCCTTTCTTTGTCTTTTTTTCCAGTGAGGAAGGCAGAATGGGGAACATGTTTCCCAGCTAATAAAAAAAGTTGGCTGTGTACTGGGGGCCTGGAGCAGTGTCATGCTGATCTTGTGCGTTACTGATTTGCATTCATGTCATACCTGCCATCTTAGCAGCTCAATGCACTTTATAAAGGATGTTGTTCTCACCTGAAACAGCATTTCTAGCATCCAAGAGGCCTTCTTGTGCCGTCTTGGGGATGCTGGCTTCATCCTATTTCAGAGTAAAGAGTGCCACCTACTGAATCACTTAGGTTTTATCTTCATTGTAAAAGATGCCTTTGGGGTAGTTAACTTGATGTAAAACCCTTGTGACCAGACACAGGTATTAGAAGCCAGTCTGCTACCTCTCAGCTGGGGTTTAGCTCAATTAACTACAGCTAATTAAGCTGCCTGCACAAAGGTTTTATGCTATTAGCCATCTCAATAGAAAACACTTTTTGCAGTGGTTCAAAGCCTAACAGTATTTTCTGTGGCAGGGCTGTGTTCCTTGGCACTGTGCTGTCAAAGGACTGATGAGTCCAGTCTTGGCTTGGCTTGGCTCAGCTTGTGAGACCTGGCACAGTGGGGATAAGTTGTCATTTTTGTGTCTAGAGAAATGAGCCTTGACTTCAGAAAAGGAGCTGAGGCCAGAAGGAGTTGTATTCTGTTTTGTGTTCTATTTGACCTCTCTCTCTTCCCTCCTCCAGGCTCCTCTGAGGAGGCAGTCTCTCCCCTCCAGCAGAGCTTCATGATCCCTAAAAAGGAGATAAACATGGTTTCTGATATGGCCAAGTGGAAGCGCTCTCAGGTATGGATCTGGGTTCTATGTTCCTGAAGTGTCTCAGTGTTGGCATTTGTGTAGGACAAACCAGGCCAGCTATAACAGGTTGAACAGGGTTGGGTCAAGCTGCTGGAAATAATGACTTTTAAAATCAAGTGGGCACTGTGACTAATGTTTTGGGAATTGTAATAAATGTAGCTTCCTCCAGTGGTCTTTAGGTGACAGCAGTAGGAGATTGTAGATAACAGAAGTTCCTACCTGGGCAGTTGTTTGTGATGACACCAGGTCCTGTCAGCTCTGTATGGCCTGTAATTCACCACCCCTGGGACTGATAGTAGAGACGGGGTGTAGGGAGTGTTCAACGTTCTGCAGCGTGAATAGTGAAGTGCTCAAGCCCTGTCTATAGTAGAGCTCTTGCCTTTGCTACTACTGGTTGTGAATACAGCTTCTGGTTTGACTCTGCAGACTGTTCTGTAGAGTGTGCATGGGGTAAGAGCTTGGAAGAGAAGAATAATGTATTGGTTCTTCCCATACTGGGACAAGATCCCAAGGTTGCCCTCAGCAATGGATAGGGCTGGGGCTCTGTCCACAGTGGTAAAGAATCCATATAAAGCATGATTTGGGCCATCCTTCATAGAACATTGTGTTGTCTACGTGACCCAACCACAAAGCCAAGGAAGACAGAATCGTCACCTCTGATACTTTCTAACCATGTTAAAGAATACCTTTTAGGCCAGGCCTGAAAGCTGAAAGTAGCTGTGTTTATGATACATTCTGTCCTGTTGCAATGTGCTCTCAGGTCAGACAGTTCTGCTTGGGACCTTCCCTACAAGAAGTAAAATTACACTGAGCACATTGTAGTACATCAAGACAACATCAGCCCCTTGTTGCTCAATAGTTACTGCAGTTCCTCTCTACATGACTCACGATATAGGAAGTTGTGCTGTAGACATGATTGTGCAGCAATGGGGCTTGGTGAGGCAGGCTCTCCTTAGACTAGATTGGAGGCCACCCTGTCAGCAAATGGCTATGGATGAAACTTCAGCCCCTTGCCTATTTGGCCTATCTTTGATGAATGGGTTTGACAGATCTCAGCCCTCTGTGTCTACAAGCACAATGGTACCTGCCCTGGCAAGTTGTGACCAACCCCTTTCTTTGCTGAAGTCTGGTTTGTCTTTGCCTTTGTGGAGTAGGCTTGTTCCCTAGCGGAGCTGTCAGGATCTCTGTGCTCATGGCTCAGGTGGGTGGTCCAGACTTATTCCTGAGGAACAGGGACAGAAAAGTGGCAGTAACTCTTGGTTAGGGACCAAGCGGTGATCCCTTCAGAGATGAGTGTTTCTGAAGACTCACAGATAAAACCCTGCTTTGTCACATTTGGGCATTATTTTTGATCAAGGCTTTCCTGGAAGGACAGCCTGTGAGGTGACTGGCAACAATGAGGTCTGAAAGAGGTTCCTTCAGAAAAACTGTGGCCCACTCACAGGGTTTTCACCTTTTTCCCTGCATGTCCTGGGCTGGGGGACTGTGCAGTGGGTGTGAAAGAAGAGAGGAGAAAGGAACCTATTTAGGGCAGCTGCCCCCTTCTTTTCCTGGGCAGCTTAGATGTGGGAAGGAGAGCATGAGCAGGAAAGAATGAAGGAGTTACTGGGAGGGGTGGCAGCCAGAAACTGCAAGTAATGATGTACTTGGGCCCAAATTTGGACAGGCCCCAGGGATGAGGCTGAGGAGCTTATATTTGACCTGGTGAGTGACAGCAACCTGGTAAGGGGATTCAGGTAGGAGGGTGCTGGGTTGGGGTGTCTTTAAAAAGAGCTTGCTCTGTGTGACTTCAGCTGGCTGTACTGATGCAGAGGGGCTTAGCACATACCAGTGCTGCTAAGAAGTTAATATTGTTCTCAGGAGCTTTGAAGACAAATAAGTAGCATCAGAACAAGCCTTGCACCCTGTGCTTTCCCAGGGTACTGGCATTGTGGGTTGGATCTCATCCCTTCTATGTGCTCTAGGCTTCCCCCACTTGTCCACAGGTCTGCAAACTCACTGTCAGTGCTCAACTGATGCCCTGTCCCCTTGCATGTTTGCAGGCATATGCAGACTACATTGGCTTCATCCTCACCCTGAATGAAGGCATCAAGGGGAAGAAGCTGACCTGCGAGTACAAAGTCTCTGAGGTGGGAGAAAGCTTGGACTACGCTGTTTCCAGTGTGGTATTTGTTTCTTTTGCTGATTTGCCTTGCACAGCAGGGCTCAGATGTTTTCCAACTAAGGGCTGTGTTGGCAGCTTGCCTGGGGCCCTAAAGAGAATAAAGTATTGCTGAGCTGCATCTGCTTTCTTCATTAAATGCAGTAGAGCAGCCTTTGGGGACTACAAATACCAGCATACAGAGCTTCGCTTGGTAACCAGGTGCCTTTGTTCACCCACAGAAATTGCACTCCAGCCCTTGGTGAAGGTGTGGGGTATGCAAAGGTCATAGGCAAGGAAGGGCACATTCTGACCACACATGCTGTGCATATGCCATCTGATCTGTAAAGAAGCTGTTTATGAGGAGCCATGTTGCTCTTTGGCTATAGCAGAGGACTGCATACTCTGAGTTTTCTTCCTAGCCACCCACTAAGGCACTGCTTGACACTGAGCAGGCTGCCCAACAGCTCTGTCTCAGTTTCCCCTCTTGCAGGGAGATGCCAATGTCAGCCTCCTAGTGGGGTTTGTCTTGGGTTGGTAAGGTACCTTGAGTTGAGAGAATGTGGTAGGAGGTACAAAGTGTCCCTGCCCTTCTTCACCCTCAACGCTAAAGTCTTATCTGGGTTTCTTGCCTCTGAGGAGATGGCCCATGGTGCCTCATAGTAACTGTCTTTCTGTAGCAACTATGTAATTGGCTTTCACGCCAGTACCTACACCCTGGTGATCAGCATGTCTGTGGTCTCTGCCATTTGAACCATGCGTTTATGGTGCTAGGAGGTTTATCCTGGATGATCTGCAGGCAGCAAACCGTAACTTGCTGTGTCTCAGTGTAGACTGAGTCCTGCTGGGGCCTCACTTGAACAGCATGATCTGGTGCAAGTTGGGCAGGTTCTTGACCCAGGCTGTCTGATATTCACGTACTGTTCTTTGGTATATAAGGCAGCATGGGCTGCAAAAGGAAGAGGTGAACTTGGATCATTTTGCTATCAGCCCCAGTTCAGAGGTTCTTAGCAGGAAGACAGGGTAGAAATAACTTAGTTCTCCTTGGAGAGGTCTTCATGTCTGTTGCATGGTGGCTTTTTGGTGCTGTGACCAGTTTTGATGCCTGTCCATGATCTCATCTCATGAACAGAGGATGAGTGCAGGCACTGTGGAGTCCAGTCTTATTGAGGCCAGAGGAGGGATTTCAGAGACTCTCAGGGAACAAGTGTAGATTTCCTCATTGTGCATGTCATTCTCTGGAGCTTGTTTCAGTTTCATTTGGTGGAGTACTGCCTTGCGTTCCTTGTCAGCCATTCACCCATCTCATCCAGGTGACATCGGGTGGCCTGTAGCCGTGTTCTGCAAGGTAGTTAAGAGATGTCTTGGGAAGCCTTTTACCTCTTCCCATTACAGCCAGTTACAATTGTGTAGGGGTACTGTATTAGAAATTGACTGCTGAAAAGAGACCTACAAATAGCTGAAAGGGAAATAGACCTCTGCCCAATTTAATGCCTTTTGTTGCGATTAAATAATCAGGCAGGTAGAACCTGGCCTTCCCTACTCCAGAAGACATCCTTTGCAGGAGCTAAACATGCAGATCAGAAATGTACTTGTCTTTCTTTGAAAGCAGAGGGGTGAAATCCTTTCCACAGGGGTTTCTTGCCGATTTCTGCTCAGGTCTTTGAGTCTGTCTGGGCTCCTCACCTCTATTCATTTTCAGCAGCCTGAAAAAAAAAAAAGAAACAATTTCACTTATGTTTTGCCTGTACAGGTGTCTTCATCGTAACAGTCCTGGTTCCTAGTCTTCCATAGTATTCCATGGAAAACAGGGAAGCAAGACCTGAATTGAATATGTAAAACAGTTGGAGAAATAACTGTACTCCCCTCCCGAGCTTTTTAGGTCATTAGTCAGTGTAAAGAAGCAAAGGAGGACACGCATCAATTTTCCCTCCCTGTCAAATCTTCTTTCAATGAATTTGTTCTGCCACCTCCAGACAATTACAGAATGTAATGTCACAGACAGAGAGGCCTGTCCCATAGTCTTTCTGCTGAGCGGGGCAGAAACCTGGGACTTAAAGCAAAATAAATCTATTTCCTCTGGGGTCATGTCCCTTGGGTGCTTGGCTGATGAGGCTGTATGTTCACAAGGGCTCATTCCTAGGTCAGACTTCTCATTTTCAGTTTTAAGGACTCAGCCTCCTTTGGCTCCTGCCTGCCTCTCTGGTCCAATTTCCCACTGCTTCCCTATCTGCTGCTGATTTCCTTGTGTTTCTGTCCCTTCCAGATCAAGTGCCAGGGGCTCCTTCCTGTGTCCCGAAATCTCTTCTTTGACCACATGTCCTCCTTAAAATGGATCAGTGTTGGTCCACCAAGAAAAAAAGTTATGAGGAAGGAGAGGGGTGCAGTGCTGGGAAACAGTTGGCCTGCCAGTCCATAAGAGATTGTACATGCGACCTGAGTTGCCTGTTAACTGAGGGCCAGATCTAGCAAAGAGCAGTTGTTGAGTCCCATCAGCTCATGCTGAAGTTGCATGAAATCACTGGGGGATGAGTACACTCCACTCCTTTATGGAGCTGCTGATCACCTTGCTGGACCCTTCAGTGGTAAACTTTATGGGACAGGACTGTGCCTGGTTGTGCGCTGTTCTTCTGGTAGTCCCCAAGATCCCAGATCATGGTTTTGCCCACTTCCTGCTTGTGCTTGGGAGTGTGCTCCATTGGAGGGGCAGAGACCTGGTTCTGGGGCCACGTGTCCAGACTCCAGGAGGAAGGACTGGATATGTAGTTGTCACACCTGAAACCCACAGCTCTCCACTGCTGGGCAAAGCCAAGGAGCCTGCTAGAGGTAGTGCCAATGCCAGCCGCATCATCCCCAGAGAGATGCTGCTGGGTCATTGTTCCCCAGTTGGCCGCGTGGCCATGTTATTCCCTTTTGTCCTTTGTGGGCAGAATTGGGGTTAGGAGGATGCAAATTCAGTCCAGCAGGTTAAGGAAGGAGGTGGGTGGGGGAGGGGGAGGAGTTGCCTTTGCTTTGATAATTGGGAAGCTAAAACAGCAATGGAGCATGAAGACCCAGCCCCCAAACCCCACTGCAGGTTCTGATGGCTGAGTTCCTGCAAACTCCATTACGCCCTCTGCCTGGCTTCAATCTGTCTGTACAGGTTTCTTCTGCTGGACAATAGAAACCTGCCTCCCCTTAATCTGTCCCCTTTCAAAGGGCCTCAAGCCTGAAATAAGCCGCGTCTCTTTAATAATTTATTGGCACGGCTGAACCAGCAGCTGGGTCCCATACTCCTGCCTTCAGCCAGGCTGTGGTTTTGATTCCTTTAAAGCAGGTGAGGCAGGAACAAGAATGCTTGATTCTGCCCCGTTTCTTGAGGTCTGGAAGCAAGAGGCTGTGAAAATGGGAGTGGGCAAAACACACCCTCGTCTCTAGCCAGGCATTTATCTAGCCAGGACTGAGCGCTGTAGCCATGGCTGAGTGAGAGAGCTTGAAATAGAGGAGCTGCTCGTAATGAGATGCTGCCACCAGGGGATAAATCACAGGCATTATTTAATTATTTAACAGAAGCCACTGCCGGAGATGCTGCCATTAATTGGAAGGGAGTGTGGCAGCCCCCAGAAACCAGACCCGGCCCTGCTGGGGCACAGCCTATCTCTTTGTTCCATGCCTGGGCAGCTCCTGGCACAGCGGGGTCCTGGCCCATGGCAGTTTCTCCCAGGCTCTGCTGTAATACACATGATTGTTTTGTCCCACTCAGCTTGAATCCAGGGCACTGCCCTGATGCTGATTCTGGCCTGTTACTTCATGAGGGCACCCAGTTGCTTGGGCCCTATTGTCTTGCCCTGTACACCTACAGGCAGAGGCCTTGGGGTTTGTTCTCTCCTATAAGATCATATGGAAGCAGGGTTGGAAGGAACTCATAAGATTACCTAGTCCAGCCCCCTGCTCCAGGCAGGATCACCTCTAACTAAGCTGTCTCAGCCAAGTGTCTGTCCTTGCCAATCTCCCACTGTCCCAGCCCTCTGCTTCTGAGCTTTCAGAATCCTGATGCGTGACTCTCAGCTGTGCTCACACTTGGTTTCCTACCATCCCTCCAGGGTGTCCAGGGAGAAAGCCATGGCTATTGTGAGAGACCTGCCTGCAGAGGAGGGAGAGGTGGGGGCTGGCTTGCTACTGGTTCAAAGGCAGAACAGCGCTGCCTGGCCCATCTCTCCTCCCCCTCCCCTCCAGTGGCACTTCAAGGGCTAGAAACTTGCTGGGCTCTGCTGTTTTCTCGTCCTCCCCCGACAGGCAGCATGAAGAATTGAACCACAGCCCAGGAGACCAGCAGGCTTCACACGGTCGATGCCTCCAGCAAAGTCAAACCAGCCCCTGCCTTGTCTGTCCTCTTTGTCCCCTTGAAGGAGGAATCCCCTCTTGAGACAGCGATGCCTCCGTTGGCCAGGGCCCAGCCAGCTGCTATAGCAACTGATACATCTCCAGCTGCTCTGATGGGGACCCGGAGAATCCCTAACCATGGGATTGGCAGGTGGAAGGGTTTCAAGTACTTGTTGGCAGAGTCTGCTAGTATTGCCTTGTGTTGGGAGTAAGTACGTATTGGACAACAATACTGCTGCTGTGCTGCTTCTCTTCATCAGTACTGAGGCTGGGTGGCTGTTTGCAGAGGGCCTCTGCTCCCCAGCTCTGTGGGCACAGGAGGCATTTGCCTGCTCTGAGCACCACCCTAAAGCCACTCTTGCTTGCTACATAAGGCAATGCAGCTTTGAACCAGACTCCATATTGCTGCCATCACTCTCCTCTGCCCACCAAATGGCCATTGCTAAGACCCGTCCTCTCCCTTTGCTCCAGCTAGGTCAGCCCCTCCTTCAGTCCTCTCCCTGGCTGCTTCTCTTATTTCTTGTCACTTCTGGCTCTTCTCTTCTCCCAGTGCCTGCATGGCACTGCCTGTCTTGCTCCTCACAACTCCAATTGTTTTCCTTCGCTCTCAGCTTCTTACCTTTTTTTCCTGCCTCTCTCTAGTTTGGAGTGCTTCCCCTTCCTGAGCCTACTTCTTTTAAGAACCCTCCTTTGGCTGACCCAGTCTGTAAGTTCTAGGCAGGGACCAGTGCTTGGACCTGGGTGGTTGAGAGGTGCCAGGTGCACTCACATCCTGAGGTCAGAGGGGTTCAGAACCTTGGGAAACTAGGTTGTAGCACCCTGTGAGCCACAACTCATGGGACTTTAACAGGGGAAAGGACTTGGGTGAAGTCACAGCAGGTCAGTGATGGTCAGGATGCTCTATGACCAACATGCTGTCTCTTGTAACCTGCACTCAAACAGTGAGGGCACTGTCTCCTCCAGCTGCTTTTCTGTTCTCCCGTCTCATTCAATTAGAGACTGGGAGCTTGCTTTTTTTTGTCTTGGATTCTGGAGCACTGTTCTGCAGCAATTGCAGAGTCTGCAGTGATACAGCAGTTAGTGCTGCCCCAGGATTGCAGCGTACAAGGGACCTTCTATTTGGGTCCTTAGGAGAATTGTTTCTGCTTGTTCAAGCACCTATAAGAGAGAGGCTGTCTGGGCCAGTTGGAGAACTCAGATCAGTACAGGATTGGCTGCTGGTTTCTGATGTGAAGCAAGGATGGGGCTGGCCACTGTGAACCTTAGAGAGGCCACTTGAGCCCTTTCTGACCCTTGGAACACCAATGTCAGGCTCTGCGGCTCAGTAGTAGGAGTATGGTGGTGCCTACCGTAGAAATGTTGGTTTCACAGTAGTGGCTTCACAGGGAATGATTTATGCTTGCTTATGCAAGTGACTTTCTCTCCCTGTCTGATTGTGGCTTGTCATTTGTTTGGTCTCTGCAGCCTGTTAAGAAGCTGGTGGATCTCCTGAACACTCTCGACAGATGGATTGATGAAACCCCACCTGTGGATCAGCCCTCTCGCTTTGGGAACAAGGCCTTCAGGACCTGGTATGCGAAGCTGGACCAGGTATGTGGGGGATGTGGGGAAGAGTCTTAAATGGAAGACTTAAATGAATGATCTCCATGGCCCAGAGCAGGATAGTCACTAACCATAGAAAGGCTGTCATACTCTTGTGATGCCTAAACAGCTCCACCAGGGGAGCATGGCTCCCATTTAAATGTCTCCGGCAGGTCTTCATACCTGCAATAGAATCCCAAAGAGCCCGAGAGATTCCTTTGCTCCCTAATTATCCGTTGTGTCCACCAGCCTGTACGTCTGGTGGATCAGAACAGGATTGTGACTCACCACAGCAAAGCTTTGCCTGTCTCAGCTGAGTGCTTGCCCCAGACAGCTCCCTGGGGCTGGCAGAAGCAGAGCGCGCTGTACTAAGCTGTTGAATTGTTCTGGGCTGGCAGATACATGGATGCAGTTTGTTAAAGTTCCAGTTAAATGCGACTGAAAGTTGCTGGACTGATTGCCTTGGAGACTGAAGTCTTCCCTCTCTTGAACAGATACAGTCCAGGTGGCAACAGGGCAAGTTTGTCTCATGCTTCTCCTTAATGTGCCACCATTTACTGTTGGAGAGGTCACCCCTGAGGACAATGGGAATTAATTCCTCAAGTCATGCAAGCTTTGGGCTCGCTGCTCATACCAGCAATGGGGTCAGTTGCACTGATGGCATGTTGGGATGGATGCCCTAAATGGTAGTTATTTCCACAGTGGGCAGGGGAAGAGCCTTCTCTCTCATACCACATCTCTGCCACCCGTACCAGCTCACTAGTTTGGTGAGATTTAACAATGCTTCTTATACCACCCAATAGAGGTTGTTTCTGAGAGATATTAGGATTCCCCATTTGCTTCTCCTCTCCATACTTCTATCTCACAAGCTTGGAGGGGGCTTTTGCTCTCTGCAAGACCACTGTAAATCACTAGTGAGTGCTAGTTTCACTTGCAGTGGTGTGCAGTATCCAAGGTTGGGCTTATGGCAAATCGGAGCTAATCCTTTTTTTTATTTTCAGGAAGCAGAAAATTTGGTTGCAGAAGTGATCCCCAAGCACCTGGTCGAGGCTGCACCAGAGGTTGCTGTGTACTTGAAGGAATCTGTGGGGAACTCCACCCGCATTGACTATGGGACAGGTACCATTGCTTGAACATTTCATGCTGCTAGTCTTGTTGAGTTCTCCTCGACTCCCAAGGTATAACTTAGTCTCACAATTCAGGGATGCCATTCCCATCGCAGCGAATGGTACCTGCAGGGGATTATACCAAGGTGGAAGTTGACCTAGAGAGTAGATCATGTTTGCATTGGGCTGGAACTGTGATTGCTCTGAGGTCTTGGCCTGTCTATTTTAAGTATCTTCTCCTTTAAATAATGGTTCCTACCTCTGTTCTAATATATTCCATCTGTGGACTTCAGAGTGTCTTAGAAATATTAATTGAGCATAGCAACCACTGTTGAAATGCTGTCACCTCTGGGGTGAACCACAAGAGCTGCTGAACACTGCCCTTGGTGCAGGACAAGAAGTGCACATGGAGCATTATACATAGTTAAACCACAAGGTGGAATTTGTGTTCTCTCTTGAACTGGAGTTAGAGTAAGCAACTGCAGCTTATGTTTATTCCTTGGGGCAAGTGTCACGAGATCATAAGTGACCACAGGTGTTTGCTACATGTGGATGAAATGCACGGAGAGCGATAGCACTAGAAGAGAATCAGGCCCGGAAAGAAGTTAAGAGTCAGAAGCTGGAGTAACTCACTGGCTTCAGTTAGGTTGCTGTGGATTGACATCCATGTGAAAGCAGCCCCTCACACTGTGTGCTAAACTGTGGTGATTCCCATCTCTCTGTACCAGGGGAGCAGGGTCGGAGAAGAATGTCCAACAAGTAGCTTAACCAAAGATCTGCAGTGTAGGGAGCAAAGAGCCTGGAACGCGACTCGTCTGCATGGCCAGAGAACCCCAGGAAGAGGTGAAGGAAATGCAGGTCTGAAAACTGCTCCTGTGCTGCAGCTCTTGATCACCAGGGGGAGATGTTGCCATTAGTAATGAGCCTATTGACAGGGCTTGTTTATCAGCTGGAGCTTGGTGAGGGAAATCCAGTCTCTCCACCTCTGCTATATCTCATGCATTGGGTCCAGTGTGCTTTTACTTTGGCACAACTAGGCCTTGGGGGGTGGCCTCTTTGCATGCCAGCAGCCACATCATTTTGCAGAGCGGAATTGCCTTTGTATTTAATCTCTCGGTCACCTCCATTTCTCATGTTTGAAGGGAGATAAAAGCTTCTCAGCACCCAGCCTAGATATTAAATGTGTTTTGTGGTGCACTCATTCTGCTGCCTTCACTGTTACTCAAGGAATAGCTTTACCTGTGGAGGGTGGCCCAGGGTTGGCAGTTAGCATCTTGAGAGGGTGATTAGAGGCAAGACAGCGACCCTCAGACATGGAAGTGTGTGTTTCTTTCTCCCTCCTGCTGGGCACATAAATAGCCTTCCACTTCCCCCATACTGTAAATAAGAAGGGAGCAGTTCCCGGTTGGGTCCTAACACCCCAGTCTCTTGGGGCTAGGTTTCTCAAAATATTCTATTGTGTAGGCCCCGCACTTGCAACTGCCAGCTCATATAGGGTGATCCACAGAGATTGACCAGCATCTTAACATGATAGATTTGAGCAGGGGTGGAGAGTGGGCGAAATGTTATGACCATAGGCATTTATCATCCTATCCCAGTAAAATGGAGTTGTAAGGCACCTGGTTTGAGCATTGCCACCCACAGCAGTTCAACTGTGGTGTCCGTTATGGCACCTGGGGAGAGCTGATCTCTGTGGTGGAAAGCACCAATATTGTGTATGTATCTCCCATTCTTTAATCCTAGGTCATGAAGCTGCATTTGCTGCTTTCCTCTGCTGTCTCTGCAAAATTGGGGTTCTCAGGGTGGATGACCAGCTGGCCATTGTATTTAAAGTGTTCAACAGGTGAGATGGGAATATAAAGATTGGGGTGGATTTGTGGACCCCTACATAGGGTCCCTCTTCCACCTGTCTGTCCTGTGTATGTTATGATGTGTAAGTATAAGTCATCTGATCCCCCTGACTCATTTCACTGTGGTCATAATGGGTTCTGCCTTCTCCATCATTCTCATTTGGCCTGATGCTTCAACTCCCGGAAGACAGAGATCACTTCATTTGGGTGCATATGTATTTTCAGGGGACAAAGCACTGCAAACTAAAGGGCCCTGTACCCTACCAGAAAAGAGCAGAACAAGAACCAATGGCTGGAGGTGAAAGCTAGGCAACTAGAAACAAGATGTGTATTTTGAATGGCAAGAGTCATTAGAAGGACCTGCCAAGAGGAGCAGTGTATTCTCCATCTGCTCAGCTCAAAACTGGACACCTTTTTGATGATGCTTTAGCTATCGGGCTAAATTGTGAGGGGTGAAATCCTGTGACCTATGACAGACAGATACGCTAAATGATCCAGTGTCTCTTAGCCTTGGAATCTGTGAAATTTCCAGCCTCCCATAGCTGCTCTTTTCGATGCCCAAAGTACAGGATATGGTGTCTGTAGTTGTAAAAACTAAGGACTCCACACATAGACTCCTACACTGACTTTACTTCAAGGTGAGAATGGAGAGGACACGCAATGCTCTGACTTAACAACTGTAAGTCACCTCAGTCTTGGGTAGATTTACTCCTTGGAAAGTGAGGAATGACTTCACACCCTCTCCTTGCCAGTTGCATCCCAGAGCAGTCCTTTGCTCAGTGCAAGCCAGCTCCCCATCACCTAGTGATTGGGCACTGTAATAACACCTGGTGCAGGCAAATAGCTGGGAGAGCTAATGGGTGTCCGCTCCTTGCTACAGGGTTAATTTACTACACAGTCAGATCTGGAGTAAAAGGCTTTGTAATAATTGTGTGTCCAGAGTTTCCTCTTCTGTGAAGCTAGGATGATAAAAAATATTCTTGCAAAGACTTAATCGGCTTAATTCTGGAGTGCATGTAATACCTTTGTAAAGGTTCTAGAGAAGGGTACACCAGCATTACGATCAAGCAACATATACAAAGTTTTGCAGCAGAGTGAAATCTCCAGGTGTCCTTCAAGAATTGTTGCTCACTTTCCTGTTAAATTCATTGAAAACCCTTACGCTGTCATCTGCTACTAAATCTATAAGGCCTGAGCCTCTATGGCCTGGACAGCACATATGCCCAGTGGGCTGCGGTTTACCCAGAGCCCTGCACATAAGTATTAAACCTGGAGAGCCCTGGTCTAGGCTTGTAAGGGACACTTCTAAAAACTGACCTTGTCTCATCTCCTCATGGAGAGAAGATAGTGTGATGTGCATGAACAGATAAATAATGCACTGGCTCCTGGTTATTGGCCATTGGTATTGGCATTGCCTACAGCAAAAGGTCTGGGGACTCTGCTGAATTTCATGTTGTCCCTTTTCCCATGATCGCCTCTGGACAAGTCTCCTCTGTTTTCCACTGCTTAACTTCTTATTTAGAACCAAAATAGGCTCTGGGTCCCTGTTCTTTAGGTGAAGTGGGTAACATGAATAGGGCAGGTTTATTTACACTACCATATGCTGTCCACTGACTGACAAAGGAATAGAAACCTGGTACCAGAAAGCCAATATCAGACCTCCATCAGCTGTAAGCTTATCCCTGATGTGAGCTAGACTGTGAGTCAAATCTTCTTCCTTTCACAACCTGGGGTCATTTGTTTCTCCTCCTGCTCGGATGTTAGATGGTTGTGCAGTAGGCTATTAGATTGGATTGGGCTCCTATGCTAGGTGCAGAAAGAATGTGCGTGGGACCTTTGCAGCTGGCCTCATAGGGCCTTGTAATTAAAATCCCTCAGTTGTTTCAGCAGTGGGAAGCATGTCTGGTGTTAACTCTTCCCTTTCTCCTTTTGCCTCAGGTATCTGGAGGTGATGCGGAAACTTCAGAAGACCTACAGGATGGAACCAGCTGGTAGCCAGGGAGTGTGGGGCCTGGATGACTTCCAGTTCCTCCCCTTCATCTGGGGCAGTTCCCAACTGATAGGTACTAATGAACCGTCAGCCATGCTTTGGTCTCTCACCCACTTTCCACTTCAGTGTGAAGATAATCAGAGGATGGAGATGCTTTTAAAAGATCATTAGAACGGTGTTTAAAAAAATGGTGTCTCTGATTGAAAACTGTGCTTGGAGTTCAGAACTTATGTTCCAGGCCTTCAGAGTGAAGCCTGCTGCCACTTGCTCAGAGTGTGAGAATGGAGGGTTAGTGTCGGTGTTCATACATCCCAAAGTAGACCTATTTTTAATTGAGAACCATGCAAATCATCTGTGCTAGAAAAGATGACTACCCTGAGTAGCTTTCAGCATGCTTTTATTGATGAGATACTGGATCAAGGCTCAGGAGATCTGGATTTACTTTTCAGTTCTGCCACAGTTTTCCCATGTCACCATGGGCAAATTGATTTAACATCTTTAAGTCTCATTTTCCCCATCTGTAGAAGGGGCCGGTATTGCCTTTGTCCTTTCTGTTTGGATAGTGAGTAATCTGAGGCAGGGATGGTCTCTTAGTAGCCTCTGTGTATGTACAGTGCTTAGCATAATAGCTTGTCAGTGTTGCTTGAGCCCTGCAGGTACTGCTTTAAATAAAGAATAATGCCCGCTCTAGTACAGTTGTAACTGGGCAGCACAGTTCTGATACACCAATGCTCTACTTTGTAACTGTGCTGGCAGAGGCCATAATACATATATGAGCCTTCTTCACACTGCATTGCTTTGTATGAATCTCATTGACCTGGGTCCTGGCACAGACGCGCGCACACACTACCTAGTTTTAAGGTTAAAAAATTTGCCTTTTTGCAAAGATTTGTCATCCTGGTGATTAAGAACTTGCAAGGCCAACTTCACTCTAGTGAAATATTGGAACAAATATTTGAGAAGGAAAAGTTTGTAAATATTTAGAGACTGAAAAGGGAGACTAATAAATGTCATGGGTATATAAGGACCAAGTAATAACAGTCAAACTTGGATTATGGTTCTAAATTTCAAAATTGGCCAATGGAGGTAATAGAATAGTTGTAATATAGCTTGATTTTTAGTAAAGTCTGCTTTAGGAAATGGTAGAACTCGGGTTGACTTGGCTCAACATTCATCATATTGAAAAATGATTAAACAGTTACCTACAGAAGCTGGGAGGGGAGGAGGTGTTTCGGAGGAGAGCCACCAAGCTGATTAACAGGCCTGGTCATCTGATGTTGGCTGACATCTGCAGGACAGATCCTGTATGTGTGTGTGTGTGTGTTTTCTTTTTTTTTTTTTTTTCCCTGCAGACCATCCTAACTTGGAACCTCGGCACTTTGTTGATGAGAGAGTGGTGAATGAAAACCATAAGGACTACATGTTCCTGGAGTGTATCCTGTTCATTACAGAGGTGAGGCTGGGAGAATTCTTTCAAAGTGAAACTGTTTATCTTTTTTGTGTTCTCCTGGTATAGGTCTGTTAAGTACCATGTCTTTTGTGTGCTGGTTCATCTGTATGTGCCTACGTGGATGAGCTTTTGTACGAGCCTCAATTCTTGAATGAATTATTGAGGGTGAATGAGGTGAAGCTCCATGGGTACCATGGTGGAGTTTCTTTGATCAGGAATGTGGTTGTAAAAATAAACCAGATAAACCACGTGGGATGGTTTCTGGACATGGCTGTGGGGAGAGGGCTTAAATTCAGAAAACATGTACTTGTAGGTGCCCTAGAGCACTAGAGGAGGAGCTTCAAAATGGTACATCCCAGCCACTGTTAACTCTGGCTACCTGGTGTTCCTGGTATGCCAAGCTACCCCTCACTCAATCGGCGCTGGCCCTCTTAGCAGGGCCCAGTGCCTCCCGTTCAGCTGTGCCTGATTTCCCACTGGGGGATCTACTTTACTTGAGATTCTAGCCTGACCATCAGCTTTCTGTGGTAGGTTGCTAGTAATAGATGGTGTTGAGTAAGTGGCTGATAGTTAAAGCTATGGTTCTGGAAGTGCTAATGTGGACTGTTGAAGGAGGATAACTCCAGGAAACTCCCTCTGTATGGTGGTATGCCATGGATTTCCAACAGACGGCAGTGTTTGTAAACGATGGCATTTATTGCCTCCTGTCTGAAGCCACTGGGTGTTTTTCATCTGCTTAGATATTTATGCTGTGCTCATTGCCTTAAGACCCAAGAGAAGGGATCAAGGACTGCACACTCTACTCTTAGGGATCACTATTCCAGTTCCTCTCCAGAAACATATGTTAATGCAATAATTTTGATGCAGATAGCACTACTATTTGTATAACCTTGCCATTCCAGTCGTGTCTGCGTCCTTTTTCCACTCCTCCAATTTTGCAATGAAACCTGCAGAGTCACATTATATGACTTCCCATTTTAGCCACCAGCATAGTGAGTTTTTACAGGGGACACCTGTTGGACTACTGTCTGAGGGTGCAGAATCTCAGGAACTTGTATGGAGTCTAATAGACGTTGCTGGTGATTAGCACCTTTTGGGACTTGAGTATTTATTTACTGAGCTAAATAACCTCATAGAAGATAAAGATTATGCAGCCTCTCCAAAGTTGTAATACGGAAGAAAGAAAAAGATGAGGGTGGGGTGGGTGGATGTGTGTGGTGGAGGTTGGGGGAAAGGTGCTTGATCCTGCTCAATAGAAACAGAAGCCATGAGGCTGTACAATTGATTTTTGAATTTGGGGACACAGAGCATGTTTGCATACAAAAATGTTTTTTTTACAAATACATGTCTTTGCTCATTGTATTGGAGACTCAAAGCAAAGTGGGTTGGGTGGGTTCAAGTGGATTTTTAAAAGCTGTCTTTGAATAGTTTGATTCCCTGGCCTAAATCAGCTTTAGGGCTATTATAACAATGTATAGACAGGTTATGTTTCTGTCCCACAAACTTCAGTGGAGGGGATGGTGGAATCTGGACTTTTTAAAAGTTCAGGTGTTATAGCACCACCTAGCGGCTGGTAAAGCAGCTCTTGGACCTCTTTGGTGGCAGCAAATAATGGCTCGGAGCAACCTGAATTCTTCCACCTGGACTATTTTTAACCATATTTTCTTATAAATATTATTGAAAATTTGTTTGCTCTTTTGAGAGTTAGTCTGGTTGTTGGCTTCATCTGCCTGGTACTGGAGAAGACTGCTACTGCCACTAGATGGCACTGACACAACTTTTAACATCAGCTTTCCCTCTGCCTCAATCAACAAGGGAGCAAGCAAAAAAACAAACCCCCCCTGAAAAATAACTGGGGGGAAAAAGATTTAAAATAGATATTAATGCTATTTTTCTTTTAATCCCCTTGATTGAAAACCTGCATCCCATTAGTGGAATTTCATAAACATAAAGCAAATGTCAGATGTTTTGTACACGAGACAAAGTGTTTTCTTGGTATTGGATCATTCTTCGTTTTTGAGTAGTTTAACAAGCTGCAGCGTGGGGATGTTGCCTTCCCCTTAAAACCCAGTATAGTTTATTCTTTTGAGTTTTCCCATTGTTTTGCCTATTCACAATGCTCAGTAACAAACTGTTGTGTGTGCTACATATATATGAAACCTCAGGCTGTTAAAGTAATATTAAAATGATGCTTGATCTGATATGCTATGGCTCTGTCCTCTTAGCGCCCTCTGTTGAATATGGGAATTGCATATAGGTGAAATAGATGAGCCTGTCTTTATATCAGTGGGGCAGTTTTGAAGATGTTGGCCCCTTTAACAAGAGGGTTTTGAGGGAGCTAGCGTGTTGACCAGGGGGTCGGGAGGATTGAGAGGCTTCCTGCCGGGCTGTGCTGCAGAGTTGTTCTGTGACAGGGGACACGTCGTTCGCGTGGATGCAGGGTGCTCAGCGCAGGATCTGTTTCTGTGCATATGTTTCTACACTACCTAGCCCAATGGGACTCTGAACATTGCCGCAGCGTGAGCATTAAGTGAGCCACTGTGCCTCGGTTTCCCCAGTTGCAAAATGGAACCTCCACAGAGGCTCCGCACGGGGAATTGCGAAGCTTCATTAAAGTTTGGGAGCAGGGGTGACGTGCAGCAGCTGCTGAATCAGAAAATACTCATTCTCGGCATTGTTCCAGAGACCAGCAAAAACGCAGGTCCCAGCGACCTTCTGAACAACCTCCCCTTCGGAGGGAGTTGGGCCCCACCAGGCTCATTCAGGATCCGAGCCATGTGCACATGCCCTCGGTCTCCGAGGAGCTGCCATATCGTGGGGTGGCTTGAAAGTTGCTAGCGATCTAGCGCCCACAGCCCGCCTGGCGCCACAGCGCAGACAAAGCCAGCGCCAGCCCCTTGTCAGGATGCCCCTTGGGGGCGAGGTGCAGTGAGCAGGGAGCCCCAGCGCGCCACGTGCGCGTGGGGATGGGAGAGCCCAGTGGCATGCCGGAGCCTGGAGGAAATCGGGCCGTGCTCCTTTAAGAGCCAAGGGCAGGCAGCAAAGAATTTCAGTTTCAATCTGGCTTCTAAATTTGGAGTTTTGGGAAGGGAGGGCTCGGGTTTCAGCTGGAAGGGAAGGAACTGACAGGAAGGCACTACACTGAGCCGTCCCCCTCCCCCTCCAGTTACTGACAGAGGAACCATTTACAAAAGGCTGATTCTCTTGGGAACAGAGAGGCAGGAACGCAGCGTCTGTGAGTAATTTCCTGCTCAATATGGCTGCTCTGACTCACTCCATTCCCCTGGGGTCACTGCGGGACTGCAGCGCTCTTGCTGTTTCTCGCTCGCTCTCTCCAGCTCGCTCGTTTTCTCCCTCTTCTCCCTTTGTGGCTGGAATGAGCTAATTTTTTTTTTCTTCCCCCTTTCTCTCCTCCCTTCCCCAATCCTGAACAATAGCGAAGTCTTCTCCTGCTGGTGCGGACGTGGGTTAGGAAGACCATGGTCGCACAGTGCTCCATGTGCCTGGGTCCTGGATGGCTCGGGCACGGGGCTGGCTATCCAAACCAGTCTTTTCAGAGCTTCCCACCAGTCTTAATGTTTTCAGGCCAGGAGCAAAGTGGTGGGGGTTGAGCAGAGCTGTGCCAGTGTGAAGGAGGGAGGGACTGGGAAGCAGAAAGACTCGTTGCTGAAAGGCACACAGCAGACTCTTGCATAGAGGGGGAGATGCATTTCGAAACTGCCTTGCAACCAGCCCCAAACACGTGAGACATGGTCGTATTGGCTGGACTGTACTGCGCCTGGTCAGTGGTGTAAAGTCCCTCTCACCTTCAGCACGTGCACCCTCTTCAGCTGCCCACTGGCCATGATTCAGTGCCAGATCTTTGTGCTTAAAAACACACCAGCCTCCTTGAGCGGAGAGAGAGAGTGTAATTTTGTATCTGCAAGAAAAACACGCACAACAGAGGGGAGCAGGAACAGCTTAGTGGCTCATCAGTCATTCCCCTGCTTGGAAGAACTGCAAAGAGGAAGCAGAAATTCAACTGAGCTCTCATTGCAGCTGTTCAGGCCAGGCAGAACTACAAAACTGTTACCCACAATGCCCCAGCCCAGAGGTCAGTGGGTTTGAGACACGTTGTCCTCTGAGCAAATGTGTTTTTGGTTTGTTTTGTTTTTTTTGGGTTTTTTTCTTCCTCTCTGTCACACACTGGTGCCACTCAGGCAATGCAGGAGGGCAGCCATTCCCCAAACAGATTGAGCAGCTTTTTTGCAGCAGGCGGCTTCAAAGCCATAAACATTTCCCCTTCCAGTCTCCCACCACTACTGTCCTCATGCTGCCTAGGGGGTGTGTGAACGGGAGCACGAGCTGGTTCTCCCAGCCCTGGAGCAGTGGTCAGAAAGCTGCTTGGTTCCCCACATTCCTTCCTAGCTCGAGCTCCGGCCTTGTGGCTTATGATGTCATGGGAACGTCGCTCGGTCATATTGGCCCTCGGGGTCCGTTTCCCTCCTGGAGGGAAGGGGCAGGCTGTGGAGTAGGCAGTAGGCAGTTCTTTGTGAGTTTAGCTTTATTATTTATTCCCCCCCTCTCTGGAAAGAAGCCAGTGGCAATGATCAAACACTGTAGTTAAAATAAATAAATAAATAAAAGAACACAGCCCTCCCTTCCCCGTATCGGCTGTGAGCTGGAGACTCACAGCCCCACCAGCACTGTAAAAGGCACCGACTTCAAAGAACTGCTCGCCCCCCTAGCCTGTCTCGGCTTATGGCAGGTGCAGTGTCAGATGCTAGTGCTAGGGTTGCTGCCAGCTTGCACTGCCCTCTATATTCACTGCTGGCAGTGGTGGCAGTTGCTGCTGCTTGTTGTTCTGAAAGGAGAATGAGTCATTTTCTTGGAAAGCCCAGCAGCGTTCATGGGGAGGGCTCAAGCCTTGGGTAGGATGGGGGCAGAGTGGAGCCCAGCTCTTTGGGGAATGGGGTTTGGGTTTTTGTTTTCTTTAAGGATTATTTTAAAAAAAGCCAAGGTGGAAAGCTTAAAAGGAAACGTGAGGCAGGGAAAGGCCAGTATCTCAAGGGTGCAAGGGGCTGATTTGCCCCCTCCCTATGTGATGTTGGAGTTAGAGGGAGGCGTGGATGGGAAGAGGGGACAGCACCTGGAGATGGCTGGGGCACGGGTCACAGTGCCTAGTGAGAGTTTTTGCTTGAGGTGAGTGTGACCGAGTCATTGCTTGTGCATAAGCTTCCCCATTGGCTGCACTCCCTTAGCTCTCTTCCTCTGCCTTTCAGATGAAGACCGGCCCTTTTGCTGAGCACTCCAACCAGCTGTGGAACATCAGTGCTGTACCTTCCTGGTCCAAAGTCAACCAGGGGCTCATCCGCATGTACAAGGCCGAGGTGAGTGAAGAAGGAGAGAAAAATAAGTCTGTGTCCCACCTTGTTGGGCGTCTCCCTTCCAAGTCACTGGGTACCTTTCAGATTAGTTCTGATACATCACCTCACCTAGGCTAGGCATAGGGCACTGAAAGTTCCTCCATCTTTAGCAGTCAAATGCTGCCCCCTTGCTGCAAGAGGCCTAGGACTTTAATACTATCACCTCCAGTCCCATTCTTGTCCACTCCTGCTCCAAGCGTCTTGGGAAGGGAGTGACTAGTTCTCAAGTATCCATTGGCTCCTCCCACGCTCACAGCCTAGCACAAGTGCCATCTCCGTTTCCAACACGCCAGGAGCCCTGCAAAGCCTGAGCTCTCCCAGCAGTCCCTTTAGCACCTCTTTCTGTGGGGGGAGAGCAGACTTCTTTGCTTTCCTTCATTTTTCTGTCCTTCTCTTGTGTTCATCCAAGCAACACCACAGGAATGGATGGCTGGTCCATATGCTGAAATTGCATGGACCCAGTTTGAGCACTGTCCATTGATATTTTACCCTCATCTTGCCACACAGTTGCATTAATCTGGCTATATCGGTGCAATTTTAGGGTGCAGGCAAAGCCACAGGCCCTCTCCAGCCACCCTTCCCCAAAGCCCTGTGGCAGTCAGTCAGAGAGACTGTCATAGGGAGTCTTGGCCTGGGGAGCCAAGCAGTTCTGGCTGGAACTCATCTCCCTTTCCACCCTGTGCTTACATCTCTTTCTGCTCAAGCTAATCCCAGACTTGAGGAAACCAGTTAGGAACTTCCATCCTTACTTAGCTTCTTGGGGTAGGGTGGAAGGAGTGTAGGAGCTGTGGATCAGAGGGACTTTCCTCCAGCTAGGGAAGCACCTTGGCCAGGCTCAGGGCTGGATCTCACTCGGTGGCAAGTAGAGGAAAGCATGGAGTTGAAAGAGCTCATGGGGTAGGGAGCAGTGCCTGGCCTGCACAGTGCCTCTGTACACTGCAGCTGCCTGGCATTGGAGGCACTAGTATTTCCCACTTAAGGACTGAAGGAGTTAGCTTACTGCTCCACACTCCTCTCTTAAGACAGGCTGTGCCCATAGTGCTGGGAGAGAGGGCAGAGCTCAATTAACAGCTACCCTGGTATGAGTCTGAAAGGGTTAACTGCCTATCTTCCTCCACTCTCTCCTTTCCCTGCTCCCCTCCCCCTTGCCTTCCTCTGAACTTCACATCCTGTGTTTAGGTTCCAGCCCACATACCTCTCTAATCTGGGAGGCGTCACTGTGAGGGACTGGGCTGGCTCCTTCCGGCTGCAGCTCAGCTTTCCTCGCTGGGAGCACCAGGCAGTGGGACAGTGTCCCCACCGTTCCCCTTCTTTTCTGGGACTCTGTCCAGTGGCTTTGTGCCACCTACCAGGTCTAAGACAGAGCTGCAGCAAGGACCATAATGTTCCCAAAGTGTTCTGTTGTGTGGGGCAAATTTTCTGTGGTAGTAATCCACAGGAGTTGGTGAAGTTAGGCCAGTGTTGCATCTGGCCTCTGGGGTGCTGTTGAAGCAGAACAAGGGTCTCTACCTTAACAAGAAGTGAGAGAGCAGACTGCTGGTGGCAAACCACTGTACCTCTCTGCCTCTCCTGCCCTCTGATTTCCATTGATGAGAAGCCAGCTGCCAATTGCATGAGCTCCCCCAGCCAGTGCTCTTGAGTGCAGGGCTCTGGGAGCCTGTGTCCAATTTGGGGTTTAACAACAGACACCTATGGGCTCCAACGGGTCTTCTCACTGCTCCAGCGTCTTGGCCTTTCTCTCCTGGCTGCAGAGGCTGTTAGAGTTTGAGAAGCACTTTTGTGGATGAGAATTGCTGCTGCTTTCTGCTCCTTTTAAGTGGAAAAAGGTATCCTAGTCCGTGATTGCCTGTGGGGACTGTGGTCAAAACATCACCATTGGTAATATAGGACCTTCCCCACCTGGATGCCATGCTGTTGTGCACCCTTGTCCTAGCTAGAAAGATGAAGCCACATGTGGGCAAAAAGGCAGAACTAAGCTCTGAACTGAGTTTAGGAGCATGACATAGTGGTTTTGGCCAGGAAGTGAGCAATGAAACTGCTGTAGGATTTGTTTTTGACAGGATTCATCTTTTGAGGAGGGTAAGAAGCTTGAGCTTCTACTAAAATGTGTTCCTACAGCACAGCACTCTCCTAATGCTACACTTGGGGTCCTTAGCCTGGGCATTCACCAGCCCTCTTCTTTAACTGAATTGGCAGCACCAATTCCTAGAAGCTACTTAGGGAAGTCTCCTATCCAGGTGCTGATGCAGTCAGTGCCCACTTAGCTTGTGAGAGTAGATAGGAGCACAGTACATGCCTCTGGTGGTTGGGCCTTGCCTTTGGCTCTAATACAGGTGGCTATGCACACCAGTGACTCTTTGAAGTGCTCAGTGGGTTCCTACTTCAGGGCCAGATACCTTGGAAGGGCCTGGCTTTTAGAAAGTATAGAGCATCTGTCCTTTGAAAGTCAAGTCCCTTGGAGGTATCTTAAGTTGGGTGTGCAAAATCACCCTTGAAAATCTGCTTCGTTAGCTGCTGGCTGTAGAAGCCAGTTTGTTTTCCTTTTCCCCACTGTGTGGCATTGGCCATCCCTTGCTTCCTCTTCTTTTACATGCTGCCAACATTAGCAGAAGATACTTGGGTAAACAGAACTCCCA
The DNA here is from genome assembly GCF_001723895.1 of Crocodylus porosus. Lineage (NCBI taxonomy): Eukaryota > Metazoa > Chordata > Crocodylia > Crocodylidae > Crocodylus > Crocodylus porosus. The sequence continues at coordinate 10,592,665 of NW_017728925.1, forward strand.
ACTGCTGGCTTGATGCTCCATTCATTCTCCCAGCAGGCAGCTACTATTGATGGAGCCTTGGAGGAGTGAGGATGTGGTGGATTTGTGTTCATATTCTTGTTCTTTTTCTCTCAGACTGGCTGAGATCTAAGCAAGGCTACTGATTTTTTTTTTCCCCCTCTCCTTTCCCCCCCCCCCCCACTAACCCTTATAACTGCTTGAAGCTGGTTAGATTAAACTAGAACTTCACTATGGAGGCATCAAGCTAACAACATTCCAGTTATTTAACAGCTTCTTGAGTATGCGTCTGCTGTACCTGGGAGAAGCACTTGGTGCCCTGCAGATGCCAAATGCTGCCCCTTCATCCTCCCAGGCAGTGGAGGCCTCAGGAAGGTGAACTGCTAGTGGGTGTCCTGAAGAAGATAGATGTCCATCTGCTTAAAAACTATTTGATGTCACAAAACAGCAGCATCACAATGGGCAAAAGTCTGAGGCCTGAATCATTTAGAAGGTGAACAGTTGCTTATGCCTCACTTTGCCCCTCTTGTTGACACCCCTGAATGCAACAAATGTAAACTAAGTAGAATTCATTCCCTTGTGGTCAGGAAATGTTCTCTGGATTTGTGTAGTGAAGTCTGTGGATGGGCAGAGGATTGAAAACAGCCTCTTCTGCCTTGTATATTAAAATGGATGTGTGGGGGGAGAGAAGGCTTTTTTAAAAATTATTATTCCCATTGAAGGAAGGTGGAGCTGACCAAATGGAGTGTGATTAAGGCACAAGCCCTGTGTGTTCTCTTGTCTGCTTCTGAGTCTCATGACTGTACCCTCCAGGCTGCAGTCAGACAGAGAATGCTGTCTAGTATGACTGGTGTAACTCAATCCTATCTGCCCAGGCTGCACTTGAAACCAACTTCATAGTTAATCCCTACACTAGGCTTAAGCCTGAGAGTTGGAGGGAGTCATTATCTCACTCTGCTCCACTCTGAGTGGGTCTGTTTGTGTACTGGCAGGGCCTGATGTACAGGCAGTGCAAAGGGGGCCCCATGTTCTGGAGTTTCCTGTGACCCAGCAGAAGTTCTGCTCCTGGAGGATAAGAGAGCTCTCTGCTGAACTCTTGCCCCATCCTCTTCTACTAGTGTGATTGGAAAAGGAGTCCCCATCTCTTGTAGAGCTCCATATCTCACTTTGCCTTTGTATCGACCCATGGGGATCATTTTGTGGACTAAATAACATTCTTTGCTTTAGTGGTTTCTTCATTAAAGATCCAAACCAGCCAAGGCCATCAGCAACACGTCTGGTGGTGCTAGAAGGAATATGGGAAACCTTCTCGCCAAACCCTGGTTGAACAGGGCCTGTTCCTTTCTGGTGCTTCCCTCAGGAGCCCTGAGGCTGTCTGTGTGATTACTATTTCCCCAGCAGATACTCAGCCCTTCTGCACCTCACTGTGGTCTCAGGACTCTGCAGACTTGTTCTGGCTGCAGCGTGCTCTCAGGAAGTTAAATTGTGCTGGAAACAACCTGACCCCTGGCCCCCAACTGGAATTCCATGGGCCTAACCTCCTCTCGGATCCTACTGCTTCTCTATGACGACAGTGCAATGGCAGCTGCTTGCCTCTGGCTGTAAGCTCTCTCTGTGCTCCGCATGGGGGGATTGTGGGCTGTCCTTAACATGCTGTTTCCATTCCCCAAAGAATTAGTGTCTAAATGCACATCAGCTATGGGTGCTTCAGGTTAGCCTGTGGGAGATGAGGGGCCCTTGCCTATGTAAGGGGTGCTTTTGCAGTGCCTGGTGACTTCCTGGGTACACTCACACTGGCTTCACTGCTCTCAAATTCATAATCAAGTGTGATTAAAGGAAATGACTTGGGAAGGGTCTCATCCTTGGGCCAGGGGGCAGGCAGGCTGCAGCAGGGAGAAGTGAGCCATTTGAGATGGGGCTTTTAGAAAGGGTCAGGGCTCAAATTCCCCTGCAGTTGGGTTTTTCTTTTTCCTGTTTTGCTGCAGTATTTGTGGTGAACACCAGTGTTCTTCTCCAAGCACAGGCTGGGTCCAAGATGGCTTTCTCTCTGAGCCAAGCACCCATCTTGGGGACAGTGGATGCATGGAGCAGCTGGCTCTATCATTATGGTTCAGTGCATCCTTGTAACCATGCTGGGGTCATGTTCTGGAGCGTTTCCTGTAGCTTGCCTTATGGTTAGGGTGGCACTGGGGTGTTCTGGGAGTTCTGCAACTAAGCTCTGGAGTAAGCACCTTGTTTGGGAGCAGGATCTTCTGGGTAACTTCCAACCTAAGGCACTGCAGGATGCGCTGGAGTGGAGAGCACGTGAACAGCAGCAGTCCTGCCACATCTTGAGCTAAGGGTCTCACCGTTGCAGTGTGTTGAGTGTTCGTTGAAGAGAGATTAGGATTAAGGTTCAGTCTGGCCTCAAGGCATTGAACTCAAGTGTTGGGTGAAAGGCACTTCTTCCTAGTGTCTAGATAGGGCTGTCCTTCCAGTGCATTTGAGCATCGACCCCATACCCAGATCTTTATGTAGTTCTTTCCTTTAAAATTAGTTGAACATAGAGCCATGATCTACATGAAGGGGTCGGTGAGACTTGGCTTTGTTTTTAATTTCATAAAAGCTGATGTATCTTTTAAAAAAATTGTTAAATACCTCCCCTACTACTGTCTAGTTGAGGGGTGCAAAATGCGGCCTGTCAGGCCTTTCTATCTGGCCCGTGGGACACCTACAGAATTTAGAAAAAAATATATTTATCTGCCCTTGGCTGCCTGTCATGCGGCCCTCAATGGCTTGCCAAAACTCAGTAAGCGGCCGTCCGCCCAAAATAATTGCCCACCCCTGGTTCTAGTTGCACACAACTCAGATCCAGGCAAGACTCCAGCTGAGAGAACAGGAACAAGCTCCTCTCCCTCAGGTAGCCAGAGGACCCACTAGTGCAGTGACATTGATTTCTTTTCTCCGTGAATTGGAATAAGCAAGCATGGGATTCTCTTTGAGCTTCCTGCACACAAGAGACTGGGAAGGGGGGAGCACTCTTGTTAGTTCCTGGCTGGAGAAATGAGATGGTTAAGCTGAAGGTATTGGGCTGTGATGGCCCAGGTGTCCCACTGTGCCATGAAAGAGAGCTTTCCTGAAGCCTGGGCAGGATGCATTGAAGTGGATGCCCCTGTTTATGCTGAAAAATCTTACTGATTTATCCAGCGCTGTTTTGTGGGGAGTCTAACTGAAACTGTAAATGAAGGGGCCCCGCTTTGCTTGGCATCAGTCCCTTGTGCTCCCAGGAGAAGTGAAGGCCCTTAAGACCTGCTGTCTTTGTTGGTGCAGAGTACATCCACTCCTTCAGCTGTTGCTGCCATGAGCTGCAGAGGCATCTGCACACAGACACGTGAATCCCTTGCGCATCTCTGTGCTGTATGGAGGATCAATTTGAGAGACCTTTCTTTGGGATAGGCCAGGTGCTAGGAGAGAACTACAGTAGCCCAGAGACAGGCCTGGCTAGGGTATTCCAGATGCTTGGCCAGGCTCATGGAGAACAGTTGATAATGAATACCTTTTCATAGTGCACCAAAGCTTATGTGCTCTGACTGCCTGCCAGGTACTCTGTTTTGGGTTAAGCCCCACTGGTTTTAATCCTGTTCTGTTCAGTTGTGGGAAGTGGATCGCATTCCCATCATAGCTGTGACCATTTCTATCACTCCTGAGCTTGCTTCTCTTAAACAAGAAGCTGTCTGATCAGTGCCAAAGGGTGGGAAGCTGTCATATGGTTAGTGCCTGCCTGGACACCCCTACCTTATGGATTCTTGCTTTACATGTCCTCTTCTCTTCAGTGTGCTCCTTTCTCACCTACCTGCACCCTCCCTCCTTTTGCTTGGGCTTGGTCTGCCCACAGCCTGCTCATCTTTTGTGAGCGGCACAAGCTGTTTGTCTTAAGAGTTGCCCTCCTGGCTTAGACATCGCAAACGTGTACCACAGATGGAGACTTTTGTGCTGACTTTTTGGGAGCCCTTCTCTTCTCTGTCCCTCCTCCTTTCTTTTCTTTGGACAATAACAGATGATGAGTGCAGCCTTTGTGCACTACTTGTGCCCATTCCCTGGGAGGCAGGTCCTGTTCAGCTGACTCTGGGGAGGAGCAGCCTCTTGCTGCCTAGGTTATTGTACTGACAGATGGCCCGAGTCACATCAGCGCTGACAGGAAAAGCGGTGCGATAGCAAATGTAGTTCCAAATGATGCCCAGGCTGACTTAAACCATATCTAAGGGATCCAGAAAAGAATACTTAAGTGATTAGGGATCTGGAGAGACTTCTGTGAGAGAACAGAGCAAAAAGACTGGGAAAGCTAATGTAGACAGGAGAAGCCTGGGGAGCATGACAGCTACATGAAATCTTGGCTTGTTCGGAGAAGGGCTGTTGGATACCTCCAGTGGAACAGAAAGGCACCCACTCATACATGATAACACCTGCATCATTGACCTGGGGAACTTTGTGCTGGGTTTTGGCATCTTCAAATATCCCTCTATGAGTCTAGATCCTTGGTTGGCCAGGTTGAGCTTAAAAATACTGAATGAGAGAAAGCGAGCGAGCGCTAGTGAGGAAAATGGCCCTTCCTGGATTGGGGCCTGGACTCTGAAACTCCAGCTGCAGAGAATGGGGCTCTGGCTGCTCGGCGCTTCTGAAAATGAAGCCTGCAGTGACTGCAGCAAGCCAGGGGAAGAGCAATCAGATGGGCCCTCCCAGGAACAGGGAGAGACTTAAGGAAGCTGTTCCTCCTCCTTCCCTGGGCCGGACTGAGCTGAGCTGGTTTATGCTTGTTGTCTGCTTGGGCACCTGAGACCCAGACTCCTCTTGGGAACCGGGTGATGCTGGTGGTTTGTGGGAGCAGAAATGTCCCTGGTTTCCTTTGCTTGTGGTGGGTGTGGCCACGTGCTCGCAACACACTGAATTCACACCTCTCCTTCTCTCCTCCTGCAGTGCCTGGAAAAGTTCCCTGTGATCCAGCATTTTAAGTTTGGCAGCCTGCTTCCTATCCAGCCTGTCACATCTTAAGGAAGCCACAGGAGAGCCAATGTAGCAGAGACCCAGCGTGGTGCTCTTCCTCTTCCCTCCTCCCTCCTCCTCCTCCTCCTCACCGCTCCAGTAAAACAGCCCATTCATTCCTGCAAATCCTTGTTTGCGAATGGACAGAGTTCCAAAGCACTTATTGGCCTTGCGTGGAAGAAACGATCAAGAGCAGCTGTTCCTGCAAGTACTTGCCACGGTGACTCTGGGAAGCGACAAAGCCAGTGCTGTGCTTCTAGCCCGCAGGGCGTCCAGCCTTACACTTTCCTTTGATCATAGGGCTGCTGTGTATTGCCCTGGGCAGGCAGGTGGGGCTGGGGTAGGGGATACCGCTTCTGCTTTTTTACAAGAAGAGCGCTGCTTTTACTCGCTGGAGGAAGAGGATGGGGAGGGGGGGGAAGGCCCGTGTGTGTGTCTGTTTGTGTGCGCATATGTGTGGTGGGGCGGTGCTAACTGCAATTTCCCCTTTGAAGTTCACTGAAGTTTCCTGTTGATGTTTTGTTTGGGGAAACCAGTGCCATTGTGGGGTGTGAGCATGCACGCATGTTCGGGTCCCCTCATCTCTGTGCTGCTGCCTTTGCCTGGAAGAGGCTTTCTTAAAGAGGCAGAGGAAGTATTAGGTAATGCCTGTGGGTCACTAGAAAACAGAGTGCCATCTCTCCCCTCTCTTGGGTAAAGCTGGCTTCCTCTTCTCCCAGCTCCCTCAGCAAATTTCCTTGTCTTCACCATCTAGTATTCCTCTCCCACTTACAGCTGGGTGTCCCACCCCTGTCAGCTCAGGGCTGGGGAATATTTGAGCTAGCTTTGGAAGCAGAGAGGTGCCCTGGGGGAAATTTTTAACCACTTGGGGGTCTGGGATCTATGGCTGTGCAAGACATCGTTTTAGTGATTCCTGAGCAGGCTTCTTCCTCCCTTTCTGTAGCACATAGGCACAGCATGTGCCCGCTCTTTCATCATGCTTTGGGATCAGCATGGGCTGGGCACAGCCCACTTCACTGCACTCGCCCTGTCCTCTGATGTTTAGCAGCCACTACCGCAGGGGTGGCCTGAATGTCCTTGTGGTTGCTATTGCTTGATTATAAATTGTAGCAGCAGGTCCGTAATAAAGGGATCTTCCCATTAAATTGCACATCCCCACACGTGATAGTGGAGGCGTTGCGCAGTGTAGGGCATGTTGGCTTTAAATATATTTATTTAACTGCTGGAAACAAAATCTGTGTAAATGTCCCTGGGCAATCTATCACATCCTTCAAATTAAGCCTTCCCTTCAGTCATTCCCTGGAAGAGCTGCCTCTCCACTGGGATATACTCTAAGAATATTTACTCAAACCTTATTTAAAGGATTGGGCGCACTGGGTGTTTCCCACGAAGGGCGGGTTGTCAGCAGTCCTGCGTAGCTCGCTTGATTCCCTACAGTGGTTCCATGCTCCCAGATCCCCCAGTGGCTTAAGCTCATGTCATGTCTAAGTTAACTGGATTCAATACACATCTTCTGGTAACGAGCAGAACCAGAAAGAGAAAAGCAGTAAAGAAACAGGGGTGGGTTTGTGGGGGAAAATCTCAGTTGTTTCCTTGTGTCTGTCAAAGATTCTTTATGAGCCTCTAGTCTGAGAGGGGCCTCTTACTCCTGGGTTATTGTTAAACAGGGGTTTGGAGTGTAAGAGGGTGCTAGGATGTGGTGGCTGCTGGGAAGAGCAAGGGATGGCTTTCAACATTAAAGATAATGCAAAGCTGAGTCTCTCCCATTGCTGCCACCCATGCCTACCGTGCTTTAATTTTTATCCTCTCAGCCCCTTTGTTGCTATTTAGTTTAGAAAGAAGTTGAATCTGCTCCTGGAACTGGGTTTTTCAGTTTTTCTCTGACTCAGTTCCCTCAGGTTGGCCTCTTCCTTCCCCAGGGCTTGTGCCCTGCTGCTGGGGGAGGAAGTCTCAGAAGGAGATCTACATGAAGATGCAGGTGGTTCTGGAGCTAAAGTGGCAAAACCCTCCAGAGCTGCTGCCACTGTCCCCTTGGCTCCACTTTTCTGGGCCTGAGCTGGTGCGCAGTGCTGGACAGCTGCAGCTGAGAAGAATCTGTCGGTGTCTTTTCTAAATAGTGGTTTATAAGCTTGCATTTTAAACAAAATGTGGGAAGCCCCCAGCTGAGTTCTGCTCTGTGCCTGACTCTTTACCTGGATCCAGGTGTAGACTCTACTTTCCAAATCACCATGGAAGTGAATTGGGGGAAGATTTTATTTTTATCTTTTTAAAACCTGAGTTTAAGGACTTGCAAGTTCTGTGTTTCAGGTGCAGTTTAGAGGGTCCTCCAACTGCCTTATTGCGTGAGCTTGGACAATTCTACCATTCTGTAAAATGGGTCTATTAAGGCCAGCCGGAAAGACCGGGTGAGACGCATTGCCTGAGATGTTCAGAGCTGGCATGGGGATTTAATGGGAATTGGGCTCCTGACTCAGTTGGAGACAATCTTGTCCTACATATCTATAACACACTGTTTGAACTGAATAGTTCAGTAAGAATGTACAGAAGAACGCCAAAAGGATATGGGGAGGTGTGTTCCCTGCTCTGTGCTGGGGTTTGGTAGCACTCCTATATCGGTGACAGCACATTCCTCTGGCTTTGGGAAAGAGGCAGAGATGCTGACCTGGAGCCATTAGGCAGGACTCAAGGGGGCACTCATTCCATTAAGGATTTTGGCTTTGAAACAGGTATGTTTATGTGAATCCTGTCACTCCACCTCCTACCTGCCCTCCATAACCTGGCAAGAGGCTGCTCCTGTTCCTTGATCCCTTTCCCCATTCCCAGGAGATCTCCACTGCCAGCCTGTTTGGGTTCTGTCCCTTTTGCACCATGGCTCCAATGTGCATGCACCTCACCATCTGAATCGCTACCCCAGGGCTGTTTCAGTGTCGGATGCAGCACCTCCCCACATTCTCTGACATCGTGGTTTTAATTAAAATGGATGTGTTTTGCACCTGGTGAGTGTGTTGGTCTGTGTTGCTATTGGTAGGGTTAGCCCCAGACTCTAAGCTCTTTGGGAGCAAAGCTGCTGCAGCTAATGGTTGTAAATCTGGTTCTCGCTTCCCAGACCATAGTTTTTATTATAAAGGAAATACTTTGTCTAGGCACTTCCTGTCCTGGCCATTGATCTCTTTCTGATGCCAAAATTGATTTGGTGTTGTACTTAAGGATACATTTGCCTCATCCACTTGACTTCCAATTTTCTTTGTATCGCCAGTGCATTTTTTATGGTGAATATACTGCAAAGTCTGCATGCCAGCACCAGGGATGTGTCCGCCTGGATTTTGCAGGTAGGCAGAGAATGAAAGCCTGCTGTGTACTTCTCTAGCACAGTCGAAAGTGCTGAGACTTCAATTCCCCTGTGTCATTTCTGGGGCAGGAGAGGAGCTGAAGACACCTTCCTTCTCAGGCTTCTCTGCCGTACTGTAAGTTTGTAATATGTGGCTTTATGGGATGGTTCAGATTTGTGCTACTGTTTGGAACCTACTAGATCTCAGTGAGATCAACCAAAGCTTGCAGAGGTTCTAGTCAAATTTTAGTTTTAATGGGAAAAGGTTATAGTTTGGCACCTGCACAGGCAGCTGGCCGAGGTTTTAATATTGCTCCGGATGAAAGTGGATCACAAGAACACTTCTGCGGGGCAGGTATCGTGTTATAGATCTTTAATCTTTAGCAGTATGGAAATTGGTCTAGAATGTCTGCCTTGGAGAATGTGTTGTTGAAAAACAAACCTACCAACCATGATCTGGACTTCCCATCATCTTTCCCCCTCATCCCGTGTCAATTTTTTTTTTTTTAAACCAGATATTCAGAAATTGATTTTTAAGAGTTGAAAATTTCCATTGCCAGTTTTTAATATTATGCCATTCATACAGCAGCTGCTGGGTTTCTTGGCATTGTATGTATTTTACAAGTCACTCCTTTCTTCCAAGTCCCTACTCGTAACTGATTGTTTTTACTACAGTTAGTCCCAAGTTAAATGGTGAAGAAATATATGTTCAGAAATGAACCAGCCCACTTCCACAGCTGAATGGAGGTATAATGGGGAAGAAGAAACTCCAGACCTCTTCATCCATTGTAACCATATTGTTATGAGCTTGTTCCTTCTGTGCAGGGTGAATTCCATTATAGGGTATTATGTCCCCCCCCCCCCAAAGAAAACCCCAACCTGTTGTTGTGGCAGGACAGGTACAGATTTCAAGGGTCAGGTCCGTACTATTTGTTGTGTACCAACAAGCCTATTCATTATAGTTCAGGACCATAAAGGCATGATCTATGTCCAAACAAACTTACCATTTGCCACATTCAGTAGGATCATATGGTATAAAGAGGACCTTTCATGGATAAGCAGAAACTGGATGTGATTTTTTCCCCTCTGAAGACTTAGGCATCACTGAAAGCGAAAAACCAACCACAGAGAGATCATATGACTTGTGCAACGTGTGCAACAGGTGCATCTTACATGATGGCTAAAGAGATTCAGTGAAACAGAAAAGGGAGCATTGCAGTTCTGTAATGATGGTGATTACTCTGGCTTCTCCACAGAGAGGATTTAACCCAGGGAAGGAGAAAAGAAACCAAAAAAATATTAGGGCAGGAGGGGGGAAATACTGAGCTTTGATCAAAATTTCACCATGGAAAACCTCAGCTACTGCCATTAAAGGTCCATGGACTAAACTGACTTCAGCATTCCCACTGTGGTTAGACCTTAAGTTTCTCAGCCAGTTCACCAAACACTCTGTCATCTCTGCTTTAGGACAGCCCCATCCCAGAAAGGCTTTCTCCTGGAATTCTAGTGGGGCATTTCAAAGGCTATTATCCCATATTTCCCATTCTGAGTAGGCAATAACTGTATCAAAGGAGAGAGATCAAGCAGATCTGAGCCCTCGTGGGTTTTATCCAGGCAAAACCCTCACAGAGAGCAGTGCAAATTCCTCAAATGCTGCTTTCTTAAACCAAGTTCATAAAAATAGGACCAAAATTGCCATAGGTTGGGAAAGATCCTCAGTAAATAAATGCATCCAGTTCAGATAGGGTTTAGCCAAGAGGTGGACTATTCAGCATTGCTCTTTAGAAATCGAATGATGATTCCTGATGCTACAACCCTAAGGAAAGCAGTTTTACATGGTTAGCTACAAAAAAAATGCCTTTGAGGGGATGGAGTGGGGGCTTCTAGATCCAGAAATACTTACTCAATTAGCTCAAACCAGTAAATAAATAAGTAGATTGCTAAAATCAAAGCAAGTTTGCTCCCTCAAGCATCTAAGTGTTACATCATTGTTTGTATTTACAGTTTTACTCAAAAACTCTAGGCAGAATTAAGGCCTCTTTTGTGCTAGATCCTTTGCATAGGGACACACAATATCTGCAACATGTGGCCCTGATTCAGCAGTGTACCTAAGTAAGAACTGAAGTCCCAATAAGCAGCTGTTTAAGTCGTTTTTGTAAGATGGCCCTAATCACATGCCCAAGTGCTTTGTTGAATCAATAAGCCCAGGAATTGGAGAAGGCTGCAAATTATCCCTTTGATTGGCTAACATCTTTCTAGGATCCCTGGGGAAGTAATTGTAACATATTTCAAAATTTCAGGTACTCAATTAGAATTAAACAAACTACATTTTAACATGAAGATAATACTGGAAATAATGCTTTCAACCCTAACGGTGGTAACCAATGGTGACAAAAGTGGAGTGTGAACACACATCACTGACACTACTGAAGTGCATACATTTAAGAATACACTTTAACATTCATATGGTCTAGGCTTTAATGTGGGCAAAAGGAATGCCCCAGTTTTCAGCTGGTTTGGATTGCACTAACAGTAGCAGACAAACCTGTTAAATCCCTTGGGGTCAATGTGCCCTATCCTGTCCATGAGCTATCTAGAACTGAGGGCATGTCTACACATACTAATTTAAGATGCATTAGCCATTTTTAAAGCATGTTAAGGGCACAGGTCTACACACATGCAGCCTTAATGTGCCTTAAGAATGGCAATTCTAGGATATTTAGGTGCAAATGATTAAAGCGCCTTAAGGCACATGTAGATACACTAAGGTGCATTAACAGTCTGTATGTTGACTGATGTAGGACTATAATCTCAAGTCAGTACGCACACTGCGTTAATGCGCCTTACTGCGTACACATGTAAGTAGACGTGTGCCTGAATTGCCTTAATGCACATTAGGCAAGTATGCATTAAGTTTAGGTGCACATAAAAGCACATGTAGACATGCCCCGGGTACCTAGATTTAAGACAATGGAATGTATTCCCCTGCTGGATACTAGTCAGACTTGAGGCACTGAAAGTGAACTTTCTCCTTAGATGCTTCCTTCTAGTTGAATTTTGGATTTAAGTCTATGTCTCAATAAAAAAATAAATTATGTATAAAATATCCCTTGGAAAAAAAAAGATCCCTGATAGGCCAAAACAAAACTTAGTAAGAAGTTGTAACAGAGATCATCAGCTTTCTCCCACTGCTTGGAATGTGTGCCACTAGCACCAGAGTTCAGTCTTCTCTAAATTTCTGTAGAGCTTTCAAACTGCATCTTGCTGAAGCAGTCACATTTTAATTTACTCTGCATGGATACATCTTGCAGGATGCTAGAAATCCCCAAGCTCACTGGAGCTGCAAGACCAGATCTTTCAGACTATAACGCCAACAAAATGTTAACGCAGATGAATGGGAACAGCAACAGGGATGGAGACAGCTTGGAAACACCAACTTCTATAACTATTGGGATGTCTCTGTCAAATTAGAGTCTGGGGGCTAGAACTGTCAATCATGGTCCTTTCACATCGACACAGGAAAGGCACTTTAAAAAATAACCTCATCCCCCTCCCCTGAATGTTTCTATTTTGGGGAGGTAAATAGATGTTTTCCTAGGGACAGGGCCAACTCTTTACTGAGCCAGGGGAGGAAGGCTGGACACCTGGGCACAATATCCTGTTCTATCACAGATGTCCTGTATAACCTTGACCAAGTCACTTGGTCGTTCTGTGCCTCTGGTCCCCATCTGCAACGTGGGGATAATAGCTCTGTGCTATGGGTATTGTGAGGATAAATGTGTGTTCAGAGGGGCTGTGGAAGTACCTAAAATAAATGGCATACAAGCGGGGAAGTTGGTGTGATAATACTCTGGTACAATCTGAACTCTCCTGCCAGTCACTCTGCAAATTGCTCTGCAGTCCTGGTGCTCACAGGATCTGTCACCTACTCGGAGTTAACCCCGTCTCAAGCCAACCTCGAAGAATTTCTCTTCTTGCTGCAAGCTAGTGATATCAAAGATGACAAGGCTCAAAATTAGGGTCAGAGGAAAAATTACATCAGTCCTATAGCATTTAAAGCCCTGTTGTTCTCTCTGTAGTTGTCATCCTTCATTTTTTGGCCTTTGTTCTGTGTGACCCAAATGTGCAGAGCAGAGGGTTTGGCTTCTAATCAGCTCTGGGATGATCCGGTCACCACTTCTGGGATGCTTGAAGGTATCTGTAAAAATATCAGAGAGACTCTCAAGACTGAGTCCCCTTAGAAGAATTGCTCCCAGGGAGTCTAGTCCAGCCCAGCTGGTGGCTGGCTCCATTGTTCTCTGCGGTTTACACAGAGGAGGTGATGTGAGGGAGGTGCGGTTGGCAAAGGGACAATGCTGAGGACCACGGGATGGTTTGTTTTAAAAGAAGTGTTTCAAAAGAGGGGTTTTCCAGAGTTACAAGACCCGGAGCGGAGATCGGACCAAGGCGTTGTCTTGATTATCAGCTCACTGAGATACCATCCAAGAAAACACTCTTCATGTAAATACTCCTTAATAGATGTCTGGCTGTGTTACTCCAGCTGCAACCCAGAGCTTTGTGCTGAAAGCCGAATCCTTCCCCGTGCTTCTATTGCCATTGGAGCAGAGCAAAAACCTTGTCTATTCACTTCCTGGTTTCTGGCCCTCTTTACAACGACCTTTTCTTCCTGCTTTGTGAGCGAGCTGAAGATTCAGTCATTACCTGTTAACAGCAGACACCCAAGCAGGGCCCTTTCCAGGCTGGAAGGGTGTCCTCTTCTGGATGAAAGTCCTCCAAGCTTGCATGTATAATAGGTTGTGCTCAGCCCATGTTACCTCTGACAAATGCCTTTCTCCAGGCCTGAGGGTCCTGGTGGTCTGAGAAACCCTTTCCATGGGGCATCTCTCTAATCTGGTTATTACTTCCTAGATTAGGGTGTCCAAAACTTAATCCCAAGCATTGACCTTGCCCCAAGGGCCCAAGCAAAGGACTCCCCGAATGTGACTCAGGATGATGGTTGTAGAGGAAACAGAGAGGCACCATTGAAGTAGATCCCAATCAAATCTGCTTTTAATTCTTCATAATTAAGAATTTAGGAAGGAGCTGGGTGGGAGCAGAATCACCCTTTTTTTCTTCAGTTTCCTCCCAGTTTGGTCTCAGCAAAGGACAGCTCCAACTCCCATGGAAGTCAGGCATATTCTTTCCACTTCAGCCCCTAATAAAGGTTGGTCTGTGCAGGAGCTGTTAATTGCAATGCACGTTTGGGGCTGGATCCCGTTCTCCAGATCCGAAGCAATCGAAACAATATTCCATTAAATACAAATATCTTCCCTTGCTTGGTTTCCGTTTCCCTTGGGAGGGGTATGGAGTCTCCTCAAGGAGGCCAGGCCGACTGCTTGGAAAACATCATTCCCATGAGTCTGTGGTGAAGGGAAGGGGCAGGGTGAATGGTGCGTGGTTCCCAACGGTTGTCTCCAGCAGCCTGCCACAGAGGCAGCAAAGCAGATGTAGCCTGCTGGCTGCCATGTGCTGTGCCTGCTTCAGTTCCTTGTTAGGGGCTTTGGTTCTTTCGAGTCTGACTCAGCTTCTGAAAAGGCAGGTTTGGGGCAGGGGCTGGCTTTCTGTTTTGTGCATGTACGGCATCTCGCACAATCAGTCCTGAGTCATGATGACCAGGGCTTATCGCTGCATATTGAAGCAATACATATAACAATAATGAAAAAATGATGTCATTACATACACAGCAGAGTCATCAGTCCACAGCAGAGAGGAAGAGGAGTGAGTAAGGAAAGCACACAGGTATTTGTTCACTTCGTGGTCATACTGGCCAGTGCACCATGAGAGCATTGTGGCAAAAACATGGAAAGCATAATGGGATGGTTTTGTGAGGAGGAAAAGTAAAACCTTTTCCATTTGTTGAAGGTCTGTGTGGTGTGCGCGCATGCACTCTGGCAAATAGGAGAATCCTTACCACTTCAAACAACCAACATCCTATTTCGATCATCATCAACTTTCCCATTATAAAACACAAAGAAATATTCACAAGTTTCAATTCAAAAGCCTCATTTCTGATAGGGAAAAGCTGCATTTTTAGGTGGTTAAAATACCCCCAAATGAAATTATGAAAACATTTCATGAGCAAAGCGGCAGTTTTGCCTGGTCCTCTGCCGCTGCTTAAGCAGGGCTGCAGGAACAGACCCAGAGATTGTCCATTATGAGGGCCATTAAAATTCTAACTCAATCTTTAAAGGATGTGACTTTGACTTTACCCCACTTATGAAGAATTAAAAGCAGATTTGGTTGGGATCTACTTCAAAAGTGCCTCTCTGTTCCCTCTACAACCGTCATCCTGCTTCCCTACATCATAAGGCTTGGAGCAGGGGGCACTGTACAGTCACTGCACTCTGACTCTGCTTGCATACATATGAGCCTACACAGTCTGGAACTGCTCAGAGAGAGGAGAAAGCACTTTCTCCTAATCTCCCCTTTGCTGTGATAACGATGGGGGTCTCCTTCACCTACAGCACTGACTCTCTAAATCCTGTACAAGGGCTCGCCTGCTAGTCTAATGACAGCACAGCACACTGGTCAGGCAATTGAGCCTGGAGATTAGAAGTTAAATCCTTGCTCCATTGAAGTCAACAGGACCATTGTCACTGTGTTCAGGGGACCAGGGTTGATACCCCGACCCTCTGGTGGGGGTCAGCTGCTGCTGGGCTGAAAGGCGTCTTGTGACACTCGCTAGAGTCTCCCTCCGTCAAGAACGATGCTCAGCCTTTTCTGTTGAAGGGGAAGTTCCTACTGCAGGGGCCAGCCAGGACAGCCATCAAAAGGTGTGGAAACTTTCCACCAGAAGAAATTCTTTCCTCCCTCCATGTGCAGGCCCCAGTGCCATAGCAATGAAGTTTGGTGCCTGGGGCAAAGCCTGCAGCGGCAGCCCACCCTCATCCCATGCACAGATCTGCGGGGCATACACCCTGCCATGCTTGCCTGGGAGCACCCGCGGTGGCAGGGGCCGCCCTCCCCACATCTCCGCACCGCCCTAATGAGCCACTCCACCCCGGCTGGGCAGCCCCTGTTGGCGCCCCTTCACTTCGGCACCCGGGGTGGACACCCCGCTCACTTCCCCCTTGCTGCGGCACTGGCAGGCCCTTTCTTGTTTCCAGCAAGCAGGGAGCTCACTTTCGGCCCGGCTCAGACACGTGTAGCTGGGGAAGTAAGAAGCCAGGACTGGGCTCGTCAGAGCTCAAAGTAGGGGCAGGGGCCTGGCCTCTGTGCCCATAGGAGGCTTGTTGTCTGGAGCACTGCTGAACTGTTCAGATGCAAGAGGCTGTGGCGGGGCAAAGCCTGTTTAAATGCCCCGAAGCTGAGGCTGGAAGAGAGCTGCTGTAGGGCCAGTGGGCCTCCCGCTGGAAGGGGAGTGGGGCTTCCTGCCTCTCCCAGTGCTCCTGAACCACCAGTGCTTCAACCTCCGGGGATGTTTAGGATCCCCAAAAAGGGGGTTTCCCTAACAGCCTTTAACCTATCATCAGGGATAAGCCTGGGCTCTGGTCTCAGCCCCATGGATTGTGACTCCCTGTGAGATTTTGGTCCAAGGAAAGCAGCCCTGCAGCAAGGCCGGTAACCTGCAGCTCTTGTTTTGCCTCTGTCTGCTGAAAGAAAGGGGCTCTGTCACATCAGATACACCCCCCCGCGCAGGCAATTGTCCACTGCCATCACGTCCTGTGCTGTTACTCTGTTTTGCCCCCCACGGTGTACAGAAAATATACCTTAAGCCTCTCAGGGATGCCCTATGAATATAAAGGTTTGATAATCCTGACTAGCTTGCCCTCAAACCCGTCCACAACATCAAGACTAGTGGGATGGAGGTAACGGTACTTCTCCGTGCGAGCCGCCGTGTCCCGACTGCGAGGCCAGCCCGAGGGGGGCACCCGAGTCCTCGTGGAGGGACAGTCCATCGAAGCCAGAGCTGCCCGTGGCAGTTTTTAGTGAGGTAAGTTCTGTTCTGGAGTATTTATGGTTTGGTTATCTCCTGTTGCTATGGGTTAATGATTAATACCAGCCAGATTACCAGGCTTCCTGGGTGAAACGAGGTGGGACTTTGTCGGAGAACTCCAGACTTTGTCTTTGGTGTGGAAACACCCGTGTATTTTTCCTGTGGAAGTAATGGAGGCAGCGGTAGTTAAGACAGATTTGGAGGATCTGGGTTCTGCTGTTTCTCCCAGCGTATGACCTTGGACAAGTCCTTTCACCTGCCTGTGCCTGCATGTCCCACGTGTAAGCTGAGGATAGCCATATTTATCTACTTCACTGGCATGTTTTGAGCCTTGCGTGACCACGTCGTGCTTTCAGACCCCAGAACCAGGGTGCAGAGAATGTGTTTGATTGTAGGGTTTTTTTATCCTTCACTGTCACGGTTAGAAAATACTTTCCATTGCATGGCAGGTTTCCTCTAGCTTCATATGCCTTTAAAACAGGCGAAAGGTAGAAATCAAAGAAGAGTGTTAATCATCAAAAATATAAGCAGAATATGAAGAGGGCAGTGTGAATAATTAGTGCTCAGATGCTAATTACCCAGCTCTAGACAAACCTAACGTATTACACACGTCGCCAGTACGAATGGCCTCCGGACCAGATTGCTGTCTTCCCCATAGCTATCGTACTGTTATCTCTGCATGGGAGTCATTCCAACATCTGCTAACACCGGCATATCCCAAAATATATTTCTGCTAACCTGCACACAAACCGGGGGGATTGCAGCAGAGCAGGGAGAGAAAGGGGAAGAATCTGGAACTTGGCCCCAGCGAGGGTTTAAGGAAGGGCAGATCCTGCAAAGAGCCCGGCGTGGGGCCGTCAGACCAAAAAATGCTTGTTTCTCTCTTAAGGCTTCGCTTGTGTTGCCCTGACCTGTGGGTAAAAGTGTGAGCTCCTTTGTTTCCACCCGGAGAGTTGGCCCTTTCTGCCTTCTTTGACTGCAAAACAAATTCCCTGGGCTCTGTCTTTTTTTTTTTTTACTAATGGCATGATCCAGCTCCCACAGAAGTCAATGGGAAAATTCCCACTGATATGCATGAGCAGCATATATTTGCCACTGATGTCGGTGAAAGGTGGTGAATGGATGGCCTGGGAGACAGGAAGGGGCTGGTTCGTTACCACTTGGTTCTTTGGGGCATTGCTTCCTCTGCGAACTGGGCAAGGGAACGGGGGCAAGGGAGTGGAGGGAGGACACTGGTGTAGGAGCATTTTACTCCAGGGCTCTTTGTGCGTTATGCTCATACAGCACTTAGTTTCCTGGGGGCCTGGTCTGCGACTGTGGGTTGTGGGTGCTGCCACCATACGACTACTTGATCCACGTTGCACTTGGTGCCTCCATCTCTGGATGTAACGCTCCTTTCGAAGGCCATAGCCGCTTGGGTCCCAAATTCCAGGGAACGCTGTAAGCCTCGAGGGGTGGAAGCCTTATTGATTCTGGGGAAAATGGGAGGACACAGTGAGCCCTGCCCTCCGGCTAGCAGAGCCCCCTCAGTCATCATCAGTAGATCAAAGATGCTTAAATCAAGAGGGGAAAGTCAGATGCTCCCTTGAGCTTTGCCTGTTGTGTTTTTACGCTAAGAGATCCCAGCTCTGTCTACCTGCCTGGGGCTGCTCAGAGTCGGCTCCTTGATGAGGAAGGTTGGCCTTGGTCAATGCTCTGCTTTGGCCTCTTGAGATTTGAGTTCAGTTTTCAACTCAGCTACAGAATTGCTGTGTGGCTTTAGGTTTCCTGCATGCCAGCTCCCCAGCTGTACAAAGGGCTTGCTAAAACCCGTGTGCTGGTGTCTTATCTGCATTGACAGGAAATGCTTCGGGACAGTCCCTTGCAGTGTGTATATGCAGCACCCAGCACAATGAGACCCTGAACTCTGCTGGGTTCTCCTGGTCCTACTGTGATATAGGTGATGTAAGGGCAGCTTTATCCTCAGAGGAGGTACGATGCCTGCAACCCCTGACAAGGGTTGGGAGCAGTTCAGGACACTAGGCATCCCAGGGGCCAGACCTGGAGCAGCTGGGCTCTGAGCATTGGCTGGGTTTATTTCCAGCCAATACAGAAGTGTGGCAGGTGAAAAAAAAAAGATGTGGAGCCCCACAGCTTGAAAAGCACCTGCCTTGGGGGGTGCAGCCTTGGAAAGGGCTACACCTGCCTCTTAAAGGGGCCAGCTGGTAGTGCCAGGGCTCTCCCTCCCCTTGGTTATAGGAGGAGCTCCCTCTCTGCTCCCTGGCAGAGCAAGGTAACTCTTACCAGAAACCAAATGGAGACATTAAAGAGGCTCAAAAGAGACTTGTGCGTTTGATGTGACCGGTAGAGAGCATCTGAACAGAGAGGGGGATGCCTGCTGCTGCTTCACAATTGCAAGCTCTGTTCTAGGGGCTGTTTGCTTCTTGCTGTTTCCCAAGGACAGACAGAAGCAGCTCCAGGGAAAGAGATGTTTGTACCCAAGCCATCCCTCTCTGCTGCTCTTAGGCCAGGGCTGTTGGTCTGCTCTGGTGTGGAGCAGCTGTTGCTCCTTTTGCAGCATGGAAAACTGCCTCCTTTTCCGCTCCTCTTGCTTTCCCCCAGCATTCCCTCTAATGAGCTTTCCAGTTCTGCTCCAAGCCTAAACTGGTAGGACCCCCGCTCCTGCCAAGGTCCATGTGCTCTTCCTCCGGAGAAGAATGCCACATCAGCAGGTCTCACAGCAGCAGGCTTAAGCCCTGGGGGAATGCGTGTGATCCTCCTGGATTTCCCTTTGCTGCCTCCCTCCTCTGCCTTGTGGGCAGGCTGGTGTTGCTCACATACACCTCCAGGGCCCTTTGCTGGCGGCCCCATCTCTCGAGTGGTCAAAGGGGAGCCAGAACCCGAAAGAGGGAAGCTAAGCAGAGAAAAAGGAGCCGCGCAGTGGAGGGAAGAAGGTTTTGTCTGCATCTAGCACTGCCCATAGTCTCTGCTCCACCGGGCGATGGTGGGGCAGCTTACGGTCATGGAAACAGGAGAGAGCCCACCAGGGCACTGCGGGACAAAGGTGGGTTTTTGACTGAGATGAAGCACGCTCCCCCCTTCCATCCCCGGCAAAGGAGAGGCCTGCGGGTGTGCTAATGGCTCTCGGTCAGGGTTGTTTGAGGTATGGGTTTCCTTTAGTAGCAGATGAGCTCAACTGGACCCTGGGTCCTTCACTTCACTCCAGCCCATCTGTTTCAGCCTTTTTCACAGCCTCTCTCTAATGGAGCCAGGAGGCGGTAGCACGGGGAAGGCAGCTACGCTCTGTCCTATGAGGAGGACAGTCTTGAAGAGCCTGTGGGCTCAAGGCTTATTAATGAAGGGACACACATGTTTTTTATCTGGGGGAAGAGAGAGACAGGGTGTGTGTGTGAGAGAGAGCGTGAGTTGGGGGAGAGCAACCTTACACTGTCACCTCCCTTCCAGCATGAATGCTACTGACATCATGATTAATTTATCAGGTGCTTATGAATATGCAGATGAGGCTCCAGTTTCCAGGCTCTGCTTTCAGGAGAGAGGCTGTGTGATGGGGTTGCTGCCGCTGCCGCTGCCTCAAGAAGAGAAATGTCATGTAGCGGGGCTGGAAATAAATACATAAAGTCAGTGCTGAGGAAGTCAGGATCTCTGCTGCTCCACCTGGACCGAGGGAGCTCCTCATCTCCCCGGGGAGCTGGGGCTCCTTTGTGCTACGCACAAGGTCTTCTTCCCCCCACCAAAGTTGATTATGTTTAGGGGAGAAAAACCTTTATCTGGTGCAATCACCTGCAATCTCTGGCAAGCCAAAGAAACTTTCAGCCCCCTTCTTCCTCCCCACCTTTCCACCCCCCTGCTGAAAAGTGGAAAGGTGTCATTTGCCTGTAGGAGAGAAGGTGCTTTTGGCAACGGGGTGGGTAGGGCTGGAGCCCAGGGACACGGCACTCACCCGTCTCCATCAGCTTCTCCTCTCCTTGGAGCTCCGGCCCAGAAAGCCAGAGGAACCGGTTGTGCAGGCCGTCTGTTTGTACTGAGGGCCCTGATGAGGGGAGCTGGCATGGTCCCGATGCAGGCTCTGGGGCTGACGGCCCCTGTCCCAGTGCAGCAGCAGCACCAGAGGTGCAGAGGAGTGTAAATATGGGGGCCTGGGGAGTGTGGTTGCGGGGAGGGGGTGCAAAAGGCAGAATGAGGCCCATATGAGTGAGCCGGGGGGTCGTGGGGCCTTGTGTCCTGTCACCGCGAGGTTTGGTGTATGGGAACGCGCATGGTCTTGAGCTTGGAGGACAGGGAGTGAGATCAGGGTTTGGCGCCTGTTGCTGCTGCCCAGTTGTGTGGCCATTGTGGACTAGAGGAACTAAACATTTCCTACTGCAAGCAGCAGGGCTGCTGTGTCTCTAAAGGACTTGGGGCCCCTGGGATGGGAGGCTCTGAAGAGGGATGCAGTTCCTCCCCAAGTGGAACAACACTGCTGCTTCCCTGGTGCACCCGGAGGGTGGAGTGGACGGTTCGGTGAGGAAGAACCCCCACCCCGAGTAGCTTGTAACGTCCCTAAAGTCCAACAGCATCCACCGAGGCCGAGGAGCCGCAGCCCCAGGCTCCCACTGAAGCGGAGAACATTTGTCTGCAAAGTCTGGTGGGAAGACGAGGCGCTGATGCTGAGGGCGCTCGCGGCGAGGCTCAGAGACACCCGAGTAGAACCTGCTGCTCCCGGGGAGGAGAGCAGCCGGCAGGACGGGTGCCCCTCCCTGCCCAGAGCCACGGGCATCTGGAAGAGCAAAGGGGCTGGAGCTCTGGGTGTAAGAGCAGCTGAGACGGGTCCTGCCCAGCACATCTTTCATTCTTGCTCAGTGACCATTTCTATCACAGCTGGGCAAGGCCTGGAGGCAGCAGCCACCAGGCAGTGGCATTCTGGACTGGTCTTATTCAAAGACTGCCAGCAGCCCCACTAGTGGGTTGGAAGGATTTCCCTGACCCGTGGAGTCCTCCCCTCTCTGGGGGCTTCCCAGCTGCTCCTTGCAGCGATGGCTGAGCCTGGAGGCTCATAACCAAGTGTTCAAAAGCTCAAGGTCTCAGCTGCCCAGCATCTCAGCTTGGGTGCGGTGCTGTGCGGTCCACTGCCAGCGTGGACAGGTCCAGCCCATGGCCCTGAGTGCCTGGTTGCTGACCGGCATCAGCTTCTTCTTTGGCAATAAAAAAATAATGAGCAAGTGGAGGGAGCCTCTGGGAGCCCACCCCACTTGTCTGAGGGCCTGTCATGAGTATGTCTGCAAGCCTGGAAGGGGAGTGTCATCCGCTGGTCACTGAGGGTACATCCGCACGGTGGCAGCAGAAAGAAGCCGTGCCCCCAGCTCCCACGCGGGGTGTGTCGACCCAGGAGCGATGCGGTGGGGGGCAGCCTGGCACTGTGCTCAAGGCCTGGGTCTCTGAAGAGAAGTGGCTCGGGCACCTCTAGCTTGCTGTGCTTCCCTGTGAATGCAGGTGTTCGGTTTCCAGCAGCCTCGCCTGGGGCATGTGGGCCGGGTGCGCGAGAGGAAGGGCTGTGAAAGCAGGAGTGGGGAAAGGGAAGTGGAAATGGAGGAAAAGGAAGACAGAGAGAAAGCGGATGTCTCTGCAGTCTCTCTCGGGTGGCTGGAGAGGTGACAGGGTGGCCGTAGTGACATGAAGGCTGGCTGGCTTGGGTGGTTGTTGCTTTGGGTAATGTGGGATCCTAGGAGGAAGCATTCACCTGACCTGCTTAACAGGGGCTAGGGAGTCAAAACTCCCTGGTTTAGGAAGCTCTGCCTTGGGACCGTCCCCAGGGCTTCGGACACACACCACAGACCAGCGTCCCTCCCCCCACCCCCCTTACAAGGGTGGAGGACACGTCCTCAGGGGGTGACCAGTGAGATGACTTGTGGAGATCTTTGGCCAGGAGAAGCCTTTGCTTTGGGGTAAAAGGCTAACTCTCCAGATGTGCCTATGCTCCTGCCCAGCAGCCAGAGCCCTGGGTACCAGTTGTGCCCATCCCCAAGGCCTCAGTCAACTTGAGCAGACGGAGAAGCATGAACTGTCATCCTTGCAGGAGAAAGAGCCTTTGGCTGCCACCACGGGCACTCCAGGAGGCCTGGCGCGTGCAGGGGGCATGGCTTGGCTCCAGGGCTCTGCCCCGCAGCCAGGACTGGCTGGTTATGGTGCACGGCCCCCTGACTTCAGACCTGACTTTGGCCCCGTTGGAAAACTGCGCCTGTTCAGAGCTGCCAAAGCCCAGCACTCCCGTGTGGGCTGGAAATTCCCGGTTCCTTGCTAGGGTGGGACAAGTAGCCTGGGGAGGCCGTGGCAGCTCTGTCCTCGGAGGCTGGCATGGCCAGGCCGGCTGGGCACGGTGCCCCGCAGGTGCCTCCCAGCCCGTGGCACCTTGCTGGCCCCGGGGGAGCTCCAGCCCGGGTTCATCCTCACCCACCGGCACTGCAGCTGCACGAGCAGAGCCCCCTCCCGGCCCCGCACCGCTCGTGCCAGCTCAGCAGCCCCTCGGGAGCTGCCGGGCTCGGGCCTGGAGATGTGCCCCCTTCTCTTGGCTGGTGACTAAGACGCCCGAGCTGAGCCCCGTCCCAAGCCGGGCGATCCCGGGCGGGCGGAGGTGGCGGCGCAGCGGGCCGGGCGGACGCTAGGAGGAGCTCCGGCAGCTGCCTTGCCCGCGCTACCCGGGCCCTTTCACGGAGGCAAATGCGGAGCATCCCCGCGATGGCGGGCCCGGGAGGGGGGCCCCCGCCGCGGATCAGGAGGCTCTGCCGGAAAGTTACTCCCGGCAGCGGG
>NW_017728925.1:10615945-10617257 GCF_001723895.1 Crocodylus porosus
GCCCCCAGGGGCTCTGGCACCCGCCGGGGGCAGGGGAAGAGCAGGGAGACAACAGGCAAACTTTTATAATTGACTTTTTATTAAGATTATAAATTTAAACAAATCTGAACAGTTTTACCCGGTGATATACAAGTCCATATGCACAAAAATACAGGGTTACAAACAAAGAAAAGGGGGAGAGAGAGAGAGAGAGAGAGAGAGAGAGAGAGAGAGAGAGAGAGACACAGCGTTTGGAAACGCGTCCTTAATACACATAGTGCTTATACCGTGGGGGCGGGGGGGGCTGCAAAAAAACTACCTTTTTACAACAAAAGGTTTTGTTTTTTGTGGTTTTTTGTGTGTTTCGTTGTTTTTCTTTTTAAAGTCCAAATATCAAAAAGAAAAAAGAAAAAGAAAAAAAAAAAAGAACCAAACAAACAAACGGACCGACCCGCCCCGGCGGGCAGGAGACACCACAGGACACGGATCTCTGCACAGGAGCAGACAATGCTGGCTGGAGCAGCGCGGGGGCGGGAGCCAGGACAGCCCAACTTTTAAAAAGAAAAAGAAAAAGGAAAAAAAAGAAAAAAAAAAAAGGAGCGAGAAAAGGGGAAAGAAAAGAGCAAAGCAGCCGCGCGGCGGCGGCGGGAGAGGCGGCGGCGTCCCAGGGAGACGCGAGACGGAGCTTTACCTGGGGCGGCCGCGCACACCTAGGGGATGGGACACACGGGGGGAGGGGTGCAGCGCTGTGCATGACGGGAGATGTAGTCCCCCCGTGCCGTGCCGCGGGGCCGGGGCGCTGCGGGTCCCAGGGAGCAGCGGGCAGCGCCCCCCTGCTCCGGACTGGGCGGGAAGGGGCAAAGGGGAAAGGCTGTCGCTTCTGCCTGGTCGGAGCCCGCTCCCTCCAGGGAGGGGAGCGCGGGGAGCCCTGGGACCGGGCTGCCCGGCAGGGGAAAGGGGCCAGCACCCGGCTCGCGGGCTGCCTCCCTCCCTCCCCGGCCGGCGGTGAGCGCAGCTCCCCTTGCCTCCCGGGCCCGGCTGCAGAGTTTCCCGCTCCCCAACTCCGGGAGGGGCGGCGGGTGCAGCTCTCCCACCTCCCCGGCCCCGCCGGCCCGTCCAGCGGCTGCCCCGGGCAGCAGCAGGCGCCTCACGTGGCGGCCGCCCCGGCGCCCCGCCAACTCCCCCGAGCGCGGACACAAAGGGCACGGAGCCGGGGCCGCTCCTTCCCTCCGCTTTTTGTTTTTTCGTTTCTTTTTCCGTCTTCTCCTCCTCTCCGCAAAAATAAAGCCCCGAGCTCCGAGGGGTCTGTATGGTCCCAGCTAGAAAAGAGGAG
>NW_017728925.1:10618270-10692737 GCF_001723895.1 Crocodylus porosus
GCGCCCCCTGCCCGGGCCCGCCTGCCCCGCGGGGAGCCCCGGGGCAGGAGCCGGGACCGCGGGTAGCGGCCACAGCAGTAGCAACAAGGGGTCGTTGTTGCCACGCATCACACCCGCGCCAAGAGTTGCTCCCCGGACTAGTAACCTTCCTCCGGACAGCGGCGGCCGGGGCAAGGGCGCCTGCAAGAGGCACCGGAGCCGGCACCACGGTCAGGATAATAATCGCAGCAGCCGTGGTGACAGCAGTAAGCGGCATCACGGCCACGGGCATAATCATGATGATGGCAACTGGAACAATGACAATAGCCAGAACAATAATAATGGCAGTCACGATGACAGGAGCAGCAATCACAGCGGCCACCACGATCGCGACGCTAATAAGGGTAGTAGTAGTAATGGCAACGAGACTGGCAGCGTGTTGGCAATAAAGCAAACCCGGCCGCAGTGCTGATAGTAAAACACCCGGCAGGTCCTAGGGCCGTGCAGGCTGGTCCCCGGCCAGGCGCGGCCGCCGACCCGCCGGTCCGCCCGCGGCTCGGGACACCAGGCCGCCGCCGCCCCTCGGGGCATGTTCACCAACAGCGCAGGAGAGCGGAGTGAGCCGCGGCCGGGCGCAGCCGTGACCCGCGGGAGGAGGAGGCGCAGGGAGAGGGACGGACCCGGGGCGGGAGGCCGTGCTCCCACCTGCAGGGTAGCGGGGATCTCCTCGCAAGCTGAGGGATCAGGCAGCTCCGCACAGAGCCGGCCTGGAAATGTTCTGTGCGGCTGCCAGAGTGTTTCTCACAAACCCACACTTTATTTTTCTCATCAAACCCCTCGGCTGACAGTTCTGGGGGTTCAGCTAGACAGCTGCCAAGGTTGGGCTGGACTTCTTTTTGACTGAGGTTTTAGGTTTTCACTTGTGCACTCCCCCACCTCCCCCAAGTTCATTTCTTTTTAACATGCAAACTCCCAAACTTTTGTAAACGTTGGGCTTCCCTGGCAGAAATTTCTGTTTTGATGAAGAAGCCAGTTTCCAATGAAGAAAATAATCAGATTAAAATTTTCCACCAGCTCACATTTTCAGGCTTTTTAAAAGTGGGGGGGCTGGGTGGAAGAGGCTGCCATACTTATCGGGATGCTGCTGTGATGGCTACAAAACAATAGAGCTGGAGGCCCAATTCTGTGATTTCTTGTTCGCTCTAGCAATCCTTAGCAGGCTAGTAGCCCTGTTAACTTGAATTTGACTGCTGGGATATATAAGGATTTACTTACAAAGGAAGGGGTGGGAGGATGAATTAGTGGTCCAGGCACTGGTCAGAGATGCAGAAGACCTAGGTGTTATCTGTATTTTGGCACGTGCTTCCTGCATGACCTTGGGCAAGTCACTTGAGGCAGCATTTTCAACAGTGACATCTAGGTTTGGGTGCCTCGTTTTTGGATGGCTGACCTGAGACTTCTGATTTCCAAGAGGGCCGAGCAACTCCTGGTCTTGTTGCTTGACATTTTGGGGATGCAGCAGTTCTGAAAATTGGGCTTGAGTATCCTAAACCAAATCCTCTGATAGCAGACGCCGCCGGGAGGTTAACACGTGTGCTTAACTTTACTCCTGTGAGCTGTCCCTTTGATGTTACTGGGGCTAACAGCAGCAGCAAGGGTGAGCACATGCATAAGTGTCTGCTGGAGTGGAGCTTTCGGCCTTAATTTCTCTCTGCTTCAGTTACACAACTGCAAAACAGGGATGCTAATATTTCCCTGCCTCATAGGGATGTGGGGACAAATTCATTAGCGTTGGGCTTTTTTTTGGTGAGACGCTCAGACGCTCCGTAGAAAAGACTCTAGGTATTATTTTGTAGCAGGTATTTCGTAAAAGTTAAAGGCCACGCTGCATTACGGAGGTAAATAATACAATTAAAAAGAAACCATAGCAGAGGGAGAAAGAAGTTGAGAGGCAGGCAGTGGGGGGAGCAAACATAGCCTTTCATCTGAGATTAGAAAATAGATGGGGAGTTGATGCAGTGGAGAGATAAAAGAAGGCTGATCTAGAGGGCAAGTGCTTCAAAGAAGGCTCTTGCACCAAAGAACAGCAAATTTGTATAGCTCAGTCAGCCAACGTGGGACCATAGGCCTTGATTCAGCCTGCGATTCAAGCAGCTTCATCTGTTTCCAGTGATTTCCATGGGGTCCTCCCAGGTGCTGAAAATGGGGTGTGGGCTTAAGAGCTTTGCTGAGCCTGGGTCTTACAGAACAAGGGAGACGGCTGCTCTTTCGCACTCTCGTATTGGTTTGAGTAGGAACCCAAGCCCCAGCATCGGAAGAGTATGGGCCTGCTCCTTACCCTGTTCAAATACCCACAAATTATTGGGAGTCTGAGGGCTGTAATTTGGGATCACTCTTGTGAAAGGAAGGGGAGAAAAGGAGGAGGCTGGTGCAAAACCCACAGACATCGGTGAGCTTTGGATCAGACTGTGGAAGAGCAAAAGGAAAGGTAGGGATGTGGAGGGAGCGTGAATGAACTCCTACAGAATCCGTACAGGAGACAAACAGAGACTCCCAGTGCAAAAACAGTAGCAGTGCCTCAAAATGCAATAATAGCAGATCTAATCCAATCCACGCACAGCAAAGTGATTTCTGCTACAATACAAGAACAAACATTACTTACATGTGCAATAAACAGTAATCAGGAGTAGTTTGTAGGATGCATTACGGAAACATCCCATACAATCTGTTCAGCGCTGTTCTTTTTAATTTTCACAGCCAGGTGTGCAAAAGTTTTTATTTGATTTTTTTAAAGGTAGGCACACAAGGTTCGTTCTGCTTGGAAAACGTGTTGGGAGATTTGGGGCACGCAAGGTGAAGCAGACTCTTGTCCTCCTAGTCAGTCTTTCTGGGCTTCGTATCTGGCTGCCAGCTGTGGTGTTACAATTTTATCACAAAAAAGAAAGAAAAACTAAACATAGATTTGCCCATGCCTGGATTTTTTCTGTTAGCATCATTGGTAGTTGGGGAAGGGATTTGCCCTGGCGTTCCTTATAGGAATTCACTTGGCATTAGCTTTGCATAGAAATGAAACACCCAGTGTTTTGTCTCGGTTTGGTGGTGTGGATTGTTTAATGGTCCCTTCTCCAAATGATGCTTAATAGCTGACACTTGTAAACTCCCTGAGGCCCTTTAGTTTTCTGTGACAGGTCCTTCCTCTGGATCCTGATGGTATCTCCACCAAGATGGCTACAACAAAGCAACCTCTTGTTTTTGTAATGCGACTTCACCTAATTTGAATTTCTTCACATGGGTGCAGGGGATGGATACTTCCCTACCATAAAAATTCCCCAAAGCCCACAGGCCTTGAGGTATTTCTTCCTTATTGCTAATTTTGCAGCTGTCCATTACTCAGGGCCAAAAATCCAAGACGGCAAAACCCATTTTGACGTTTAAGTGGCATTTCAATTTTAAAATGCTCTTTTTAGTCAACTGAAAATGTATTGACTTCTCAAGGCTGCATTACCCCTTCTCAGAGAATGAGAGTATATGTTTCTTTTATTTACATTTCACTGCATGCCCCTGATTTTCTGTAAAGAGCTAAAGTGGGATTGAACAGACTCTGGGGAGGTTCATTAAAGGACAGAATTTGACAGAAAAAAATTGTGTGCAACTATCCAAGATGTTGTGAACTTTTTTTGGTACGAAAAATGTTAACAAAAAGGTATTTTTATCCCCCATTTGTTTGGATGTTACCCTTTCCAGTAGAGTTTTAACCCAAGCATTGGTCTAGTTCAAGCAGCCCTGAAAATGAAGTGGACCGGTGGTTTTTTTCCAGTCCTTTGAAAACAAATAGGCCAAAGAGGAAAAGCGGTTACTACTCTTTCCGTTTCAGTGCTCTTTGGCCTCAGCCTGGCAAACACATAGGCACAGGTTTGTCTTTTAGGCGTGCGAATACTGTTCAAGTGCTTAAAGTTAAGCCTGTGCTTACAGTTTGCAGGAGTGTGGCCTCAGCTTTTAAGGTAAGAAAACCGGGTGAACACATGCAATCGTGAATACGGCCCGTTTATTCTGATATTAGTTAGTTGGGTATTTTTTTCAGCAGCTAAGTTAGAGCCAGGAGTCTCTGTCCTGAGAGGCTTTAAAGCTCCAGTCCTCCAAGCCATTACCCTCTGGAATACCTGTGGTCCCAAAGCACTTGAGAAGGTGTTTAACTTTCCAAGACCAGCAGGAGCCCATCCCCCTGTCAGCAAGGTGCTGCATGTGTGGGCCTTTACCTGGAGATAACTGCCACTGTGGGGTGAGCTCCTGGGGTGTTTCAGTGCTTCGGAGGGGTGGTGGGAGGAGAAGGGACCGGGCGTCTGAATCCCCTCTCCAGAGCAGGAGCTGAGGCTGGTGGTGACTGCTCTAAGGAGACTTGGTTGAAGAGGGGCTGGAGCACAGCTTGGGGCACCAGGAAAAGCTCCTGGGAATGAGCAGAGCAAGACGGGCTTGACTCCAGAGCCGACTGTTGCTTGCGGGTCTGGTGCTGGGGTTTCCTTCAGGGCCAGCTACCAAGAAAAGCCCAGGAGCTGGCAGAAGGTGGGAGCCCTGAGGAAGCATGAAGGACTCCACGGTCTCTTTGGACTCCATGTTCTCACCCCTCCTGCTTTGGCCAAATTGTTGCTGGGCTCGACTGCATCAGATGTTGGATAGCTGGGAGGGAACGGGTGATGCCGGAGAGGTAAGAGTCAGCTCTGGGTTTGAGCATGGAGGCCAGCACCTCGTGCTACCCACGTGCGCTGCTCTTTGCATGGAGTTACTCACACGTGTGCTCATGGAGCCAGGGTTGAAATGCAGTCGTTTGGCACACTTGCTGTTGCTGGGGTGTTCCTCGGGGAGTATCTCTCTTTCTGAGGGCTTGTAGCACTTGTGCTGGGCGTTGGCCCTATGCTGGTGCAGCCCTGCAAGGGTTTTTCTCTAGACCCATACAAAGTGTTTGGCAAAGTCTGGGGGTGGGAGGTTGGCATTTGGGTTCTTCTGTAGCCTGGTGGGGGAAGAGAGGCCTCCCCCAGGGAGCTTGAAGGAGAACAAGGCATTTGGCATAGTCTGTGTGGGAAAGTCCTGTTCATATGGCTATGCAGTGACAGCTGGGTGACGTTCGTTAGCCTGTAAAAGGCCCTTCCGAGTGCCGCTGTCTCCCTTGTGCCCAACGGGGGATGACTGGTGGGCAGCATGGTGGTGGCTGAGCGGTTCCAGACTTGCCTGGATCACAATAAAGGTAGGAGGGGGCTATGTTTCTGTCCCACAGCATTGCTGCTTTGGGTAGATAGTGGAGGGGCGATGGGTTCTGCACCCTCTCCAGTCCCTAGAGTATTCCCTATGCAGCACCCCAGGAACTGAGCTTCATGCATCCAAGTATGACCTGCACCCATGGGCCCAATCCCGCATTCATTGCATGCTGGTGTCTTCTTGGGAGAATGCAGGGTCAGGGTCCCCTAGCGAGCGATGCGACGCTGGGAAACGGACAGTGTTTTGCTTCCTATCAACTTCCTATCTGGGACTTGCCTCGTTATCAACACACACCACTGCTGTGAAAGCTCCAATCTCTTGCAGGGGACGGAGTGAGCAGGAAGGTAACTTGGCTGTGTGTAGCCTTCTAGATTTGTGCATTGCACTCTTAACTGGAAGGGGCAGCTCCCTCTGAATTCACCTGCACCATAAGAAAACGAATCTGGAACAAGGGCAGCGTCTTGTTTTCTTTTTTTGTTGTTGTTTTGCTCCTGTTACTGAAGGTTTAATGTGAAAGAGAAGGGGATCGTGCCTCCAGCTCAGTGGAGTGTGACAGCTAAAAATGCGCGTGTGTGGCTTTGGGGAAACGCTTGTGTTTTGGAAGCACCTTTGGTTTTATTGTGTGTTTGGTAACTGTAGGTAAAACAAGCCTTGCGCTGCAGTCAGTTGCTAGTCAGACTGCACAAAAGCTGCTAATTGTCACTCGCCACCTGCACAGACAGACTTCCAAATCAAAGGAGCCGAAAGGCTAGTTAAGCTTCCCGTTCCCTCTCCCCATGGGCCGCAGAGGCAGGTGAGGTCTGCTGAGGCATGCTCATTAAATGTCTCGAGGTGCAGAGAGGATGTCTGGGTGCCTGCAAGTGGGCTTTCCCAGTGGGGGGTTGCTTGACTACAGGGGTTGCTTTCTCTGGCAAGGCTGACAAACTGGGTGTGTTGATCTGCAGAGCTTGGTGGAAGGCTTGATCCCCTGCCTGAAATTGGGAGTGGGAGGGAGGTGGAGATGTTGCTAGTAGCTGGAAGTCTTTAATTACTGTATAGTCAGGCTTTATGGGGGCTTGGGGATGAAATCTCCCATGACCCTCTGGACAGGGCAGCCTGCAGCATTACGGCTATAAAGCCTGAATGCAGCTGTACCTTAGGGTTTGGGGCACTGGGTTCATATAGTTAAAGACCATCTCCCCAGGCCTCATGTTTATGCTGATTTAAAATGGAGCTCTGCAGACCCCTGTTTCACTGCACGCAAGGGGTGTCTTTTCTTTTCCTTTGCATGTCCACTCCCTGGCCTTGCAGAGCAGGACTGTGCTGGCTCAGCTGAACAGCCTGCCTTCCAAAGCCTCCACCGTGAAGGGTGAAATGCACCCAAGGAAATGAGGGATGGGGACAAGACTTTCTCTGTCTTCTAAGGAGCATACAGTCGAGACGATGCTGGCTAGCTGTGCGTGCCTGGAACTGCTTGGTGTGCAAGGGAGATCTTGGTATGGACAAATCCTCTTGGATAACATGAAGCTGCTCAATTCTTTTGACCTTTCTGCTGACCCCGGGCTGCCTGCCTCTGCTCCTCTCACTCATTTACTTCACTGAACCTTGCTCTGCTTGCCTTCCTCAGGCGCCAAGTCCAGGAAAACAAGAGAAGCGCTCTGTAGAAAGGGGTCGTTCACTCTGGTGCAGGGAAGAGCGCTGGTGATCCGGCGGGGAAGATTGCCCTGCCTCCAGATACCACTCCCTTGTGGAGGTTGCTTCACATCCATGACTGAGCCCAGAGGCAGTTGAATGTCAGTGATGGGCAAAGTAAGCCTCGTTCTCCCCCTTTACCTACCTAATGGCAATATTTTGGGGCTTAATATTTATAAGGGAGCACTGGATCCTTGAGTGGAAGGCACTGCTTGCTCCAGCCCTTCTGTGGGGGCTTGTGATGTTCAAGCAGTGTGGTGTTACGATGTTCCTCTGGAGTGCTTGAGAGGAGAGGCTTTCTCCACTTACCGCCTGTATATACTGCCATCGCAGAGATGGGAGACGGTATCTGTCATAATGTCCTATGTTGGCCCAAAGTTAATGGGTGCATTTGCTTGAGCATGTAAAAGGTAATCTAAAGGCTCCCGGGGTCCAGAAGTCAGCTGAGCAAATCCTGAGGCTTCTCACGAGTCCAGCTTATCCGGGTGGGAATACTGCGTTAGCCGACTCCCTGCTCTTTGGCTCTGGGTTTCCAGGCTCTGCACGACTCCATCTGTTCTCTCCCTCTTCTGCTGACTGCAGTAACACTGCTTGCAGGTGACCAGCCAGGAAAGCACGGGTGGGCCAAATCCTGAAGTTTCTACTCATCTGGAGTGCATCCATCGCCAGGAGACCAGCATGAAGACTAGGCTGTCCTTGTCTTTCCACTGCTCTGTGGCTGAGAGGCTCACTGCCACTGAAGGTATGATTGCCACGTGGGTAGATGTTTTAATTTTAGTTTTGGTTAATAGTGCAGTCAAGTGAACAGGGGCTGGAGAGCACAGTTTGGCTAGGTGGGAGGCTTTGCTTTCCTGGGTGACAGGCAGGGAAGTGGGAAGGGGTGGGGTGGTGTTTTCAAGTTTTGGGGAGTTGTTCGGAGAGTCTCTTGCCTCATCCTGGAGGTTGTCTTAATTTTCATTGTCAGCCGCCCCCCCTACCTCACCACAAGGCAGCGTGTAAGTCTAATGAATAAAATCAAACAGAGCAGTAACACTGGCTTCAGTGCAGGCTGTACGACGCTGCTCAGGACCCTGGGCATTCAGGGCATGGATATCAGCTGCCCATCATAAGTCAAGCTGACAGATCTATCTACTGGTGCCATACTGGCAGAGCCACCTGGCAGCATAGCTACAGCCCAAGTTTTGGTTTCATAATGTGGGGAAGAATAGGATCCTTTTATTTTTGCTTGGACTGCTGGTGCTCCTTGCAGTCTGTCCCACACCATGACAGTTCCCATGCAGATTTTTTTCCTCCCAAAGCACAAAATGACTTCAGTTTGTTTGAGTGGGTGAAACCAGCTGTGTAAACAATGCACCAAATGGAACTGGCCCTCAAGCACTGCACTAAGTCCAAGGGAAGGGATTTCACAGCAGCCAGGATGTGCTTTGGCCCCATGATTCAGTCTGGGGGGGATGGTGGATTTGGAGATCTGCTTTAGCTCAGGCTGTCATTGGGAACATTACTTACCTGTGCTGCTCAGTCTCGACCCCAAAAAACAGAGATGAGGTTTGCCCTCCTCCTCAAAGTGCTTTGAGATTGTTGGGTGAAAGAGGCTGCTGAGCTAAGAATTTTTAAGGCTTATAAACCTTGGTCATTTTGCTGGACGTCTGAACATAGGGGCTTAATGGGAAATGTTTTTTTTTTAGTGGACATATTGCTTTAAAATAGGGGCTGGATTCTAGGTGCCATTTTTGATGCTGCCACTGTCTTGCTGCATGATTTTGGGGTTGTCTCCCAATCCTGAGCCTCTGGTTCATGTCTGTAGAGTGAACCGAACTTGACTTCCTTTAGGTTTAACTCTCAAATAGTCCAAGCTTATTTGGGTACACACATGATAAGGCTCCCTGGACTCATTGAATTGCTCTTTGGATGTAGAAGCCCACCTCTGGAGAACTCAGTACAGGATCCAGGACTTCAAAGATCCCCAGGTGAGAGATGCTGGAGAGAGCCCGGATCTCCAAATGCAAGGAGACTTCCATTGTCTGAAGCAATTCAGAAGTGCAGGAGGTCAGGCAATGATGGTGAAAAGGAAGAGCTGCTGGATTGCACCCCTCCGTCAGATGAGGACCGTGTCCCCTGCCATCGCTACTGGAGAGGTTGCAGTGGCATTGTCAGCCACAAGGGCACAGTCAGCATCTTCTTGATCTTGTTTACACTCTGGTAATTAATATAATAATTAATATAATAGCTCCACATGTGGCTATCCTGCTGGAGTTTGGAAAGGGCAGGGCTTATACTGGCTGCAGGGTGGATTCTTCTCCTAGTCCCTGGTCTGTGGTGTTTATTCCCTGTAGGATACAAATCATTTTTGCTTGGGCATAATAATTCAGAACTTTAATCCTTCAGTATAAAGGTTACACTGGGAAGGAGGGGCAGGGAGGAACTGCAATATTTTAGTTAACACCCACAAAGGCTATTAACCTGTTTCAGAGTGGTGGGAATCTGTCTAACCCATTATAAATGTTGTTGTAGTAATTTCTTTTTGGAGTGCTATCCTTCGTGTCTTCACAATGGCAAATAGTGCCAGGATTCTTCATGTGCCTCTGTGTGTTTGGGGGAGGCAGCCCCTTACTTACCTGAGTAACCTTCTGCTCTCCCTGGAGCCAGTGTGACGCTTATGCTACAGGATTGGATGCAGAACACCACTTTCTGCATTTTTGTGGAGGCTCTTGCAGAAGTCAGTCTATTCATCTAAACCATTTCATTTTGGATACATTTTAACCAAGCTTTAGGTGTTGCTAATGGTGGCATCCCTTTATTTGCCAGCTTTAAAAGGGTTAAAAGTCATATTTGGTCCTATCCCTGCCTCCCAAATTCACCACCCAACTCACATGGGGCTCCAGTAGCATCTCTCTACTTGTATAAATGTTTCATTCCCTGCTGCCGTGTGAAAGACCTGCATGAGCAACAGCAGTAGAGCCAGGCCTGCCAGCGCGTGCAGGTGACTTGCTGTAGGCATGCGCAGCCCCGCTGACCTCGTGAGAGCAGGAGTCCGGTGCCACAGACTGATCCTGCACTTGGGTCCAACAGCATCGCGAGCTCTGCACAAAGCACCGTGTGCAGCTGATGGCAAACACACTGGAGGAGCAGAAACAGGTTTGTCTGAGCAGCAGGGAAAACGTGTCCAGCCAGAATTGAATTGGCAATATCTTTCTTAACTCTAAACACTAAAATCCAGTTACCTTTTTCACAGTTTTGAGAACCGTGGTCTGAGATACTGACCTGTTCTTTGGACCAACCTTATTTCTGATGTAGCACCACTCAGTGACGGACTTGCACCCGGGAGGAATTCTGTCCCCTAATCTTTCTGTAATTGCAAGCAAGGATTAGTTTATGTTAAACTGCAGTGTCCCTTTAAGCCTCAAATGCCCCAGGCTTGGTAAACACCCAGTTACTTAACAGCAGAGGAAACTGAGGTACAGGTGTTAAAGTTTGCAATTCTCTGTGTGTGTGTGGAGGAAATCTGGCCACTGTAGACCTGGTGCTTCAATTGGGACAGCTTTCAGTAGGCGCTGAAACCTGTGGGTTATTGTTACCTCTGAAAATTAGACTTGGATTATTGCAAGACGGTGCTTAAAATTAGTGAACATTTGGCTGGAGAAATCTGAATGAGTGTTAAGTAGTAGTAGCTGGGCTGGGAATAGGATTTAAGAGCCCTGGGCAAAGTTACCTGTCCTGTCTTGTATGGGATGCTGAACCTGGCCCCTTAATGCTATCTATCCCCTGATCTGAGACAGGGCAGATGGGGAAGCTGGGATAATGATTGGCAGGACAACTTTTGAAACACATTTGAGCTTCTGAAAACTTGCCCTTTACTCTGCAGTGGACATAAAGTGATTATTCCTTGGTCTTGCCCCTTTCTTCTGCCTAAGCTTGTGGAAATGGCATGAGGATGAAGTACCTAGAGGGAAGAAAAGGTTTTGGGTTTGGGTTTTTTTTTTGAATCTCCTACACCTTGGGGGCCCTCTGCCCCTTGTAGCCCTGTTTACACTGGCCAGAGGGAGGAAGGGACTGGCTGAACCCTTCATCAGGCAGTGTGACATAATGGATAGGGTGCCTTGGCCTAATGTGTGGAGACCTGGGTGTAGTCCAAGCTCTGCCATTGATCTACTGTGATCTTTGGAAAACCATTATGAATTAGTAGTGCCACAATGTGATTGCGGTTGCAGTTGCAACAGTGACTTGGGCTGGGCCCACATCACAAGCTCCTGTAAACTACCAAGTTGGTGGCTCTATGGTATGTTTTAAATTTGTAGAACTGGGGTCTGTCTTCTCCAGGTAGATGCTGGTGCGACCCATTTAGGACAGAGGGAGGGAACCACCAAAGAAGAGGCACTGCATTAGCGTAATCATGAATGTCTAGTAGCTGCAGCTTCCCTGGTGTGGACCTCGTTGCTTAGCCTAAGGAAATGGAGGTATCTGCATTGATCTAGTGGTCGTGCACTGCTCAGTGGATCCTGCTCATGTTCTTGGGGCTGGTTTCAGTCTTGAGGAACATGTCCCTTTTCCCTTCACCCTTGGAGGGCACTGACTTTGCTACTGTTACCACGTCTGGCTGCACGCTCCAAACTGGCCATTGTATTTAGATGCTTCCTCTGCCACGAAGTGCACGCGAGTTACTGTGGGCTTCCCTGATGCTCTCTTTGGATTGCCAAGTATCTGCAACTCAAACTGGAGCTGGTTTATAGGACACAGGGTCCTAAAATGGGGGTTCAGAGACCAGCTGGGGGCAACTGCTGAGTCTTCTTGGCTGTGAAATGGGCATAATGCTTCATTGTCTCACCAGATGTGGTGAAACCCAGTGCATTATTTGTGAAGCACTTTGAAGAACCTTCACAGGGACCTGCCCTCACAAGTACACATGCTGACTGTATCAAAATTCCTGATGCTATCAGCATGTGCCATGCAAACACCTGGAACGGGTGTCTGCACACAGCTTGTCTTGCCAACTGTGCCGTTGTCTGAAAACTTGCTTTCCCATATGTCAAAGCCACAGGCAGGTAGCAGAACCTGGCATCAATCATCCTGTAGCAATGCCCACATCAAAGGGATGTAAAGCTGTGAGTGTAGCTGCAAGAAACCATTGAGACTTATATCATGTGGATGCAGTTTTTTTTTTTCTTTTAGAAAAGTTGTTTTTTTTAATGTAGAAGGGAACTCTTGTGCTTGTTAGGGGTTACTCCAGGCATGGCTTTGGACCCGTGGCCTTCCTTTTCTGTTTGGTTCTTCTACCAGCTGCTATGGCAGCAGGAAAACATTTCTCTTAAAGGCAACGATTATCCTTTCAAAGATTCATGTTGGCTGGATTGGATATACATACGTCTGATGTCACTGAAAATTAATTGCAAGACTCCTTGCAGCTTGTCTCTGGAAAGGGTTTCGTTTTAATAAAGCAGTTGGATTCAAGCCGTGGTAAACTAGGAGGCAGGAGTCCTTGAACTGCTTTTTAAAATGGTGGTGCAGTCCATCTGGATGAAAGCAATGTTTGCAGAGTCTCCAGATTTTTTTTCTCCTTGGAACACCAAAGACTTGTCTGTAGTGATACTTGGGTCGGGGCCCTCGGCATCTGTTTGAAGAGCTGTTTCACAAATGGTTAAATGAACTTCAAGTCCCTGTTAACTAGTAGTTGAGTTCTGCAGGATTCATAGAAAAAGCAAAAATTTGAGCAACCAAAAGTGGGCAACTGACTGGAGAATGCAAAGAAAAGCAGAATGGACGTCTATGTCCACAGAGCAGTGTCAGCGAGTTATCTTGGATGTGGCCAGCGTTGGGGACTGATTGTAAATTAAGTGCATACTAAAGGGCAACATAGTTCAACAAATATTTAAGGTAAGATTATTGTTGGGAGTGTTTTAGTAGAGCAAGACAAAGAGCTAGGATTGCTGACTTCTCTTTCTGGCTAAGCAGCTGTTGTGATCTTTAGCCTGATGAATACAGCCACACTTTCAGAAGTGATCGCTGAGGTGGGGAGCTTTTGTTTCTAGCTGTCTGGGTGGAGTCTCACTTTTGAAGGGTCTGTTTGTTGATCACTTCCACTGGTCAGAAGTGCTGAATGCTCACAGCTCTGAAAATCAGACCCAGCCAGGGTCAAGCTGGGCATCCAAGAACCTGCCCCATCCTCCAGCTGTGTTGTGAGGATAGTAGCAGCACATCCTTTTCTGATTGCACACTAGTTAAATGCTCCAAGGCCTTTGCCCTGCCTCTGAAAGGCTCTCTACTACTTCCAAGCATTGTTGTAAAACTCCCTTCAGATCTGAAAAATTGCTGCATGTACCTGGGTGTCAAACACAGATCTATAACAGTACATCATACCACAATGTGGGAGGATCACACTCTTCCTTAGCCCTGGGGCTTTGTTTGGCTGGGTGTTAAGAGCCAGGTTCCACCAGCATTGCTTGCATGGATTGCACCCAGCTCTGCAGAGCGCTGTTGGGGTTTTTTGGTGGTTTTTGTGTGTGTGTGTTTTTTTTTTTTTAAGGAGCGTTGGCTCCAAGTAAAGTTTGGAGATGGTGACCTGAAAGCAAAACGGAAGTGTTTCCCCCCACCACCACCCTGTAGCCTTTCTGGGCCTCTGGCACTCAACTGTCAGGGAAAGCTCAACTCCTGGGTAATTCTGAAATTCCCACCCTAAAGGAAACAGCTCTGGGATGCTAATATTTGGAGGACAAGGGTGCAGGGCCCTTTGTTGGGTGTCTCAGCAGATAAGCTGAGGGCTGCAATCTTTTTGCCTCTAGAAAGTTTTCTCCAGCTCCATTGGAGAAAGCAATAGGGGAGCTTCTCTGAAGATAAATGGAGAGTGCTGAGTTGGTACTTCTCATCAGCATGGAGTTTGCTTGGGCTAATTCGTTCACCCCAGCAACTCCAGGATACTCTTTCCTTCCTGTCTGTACAGATGGGCTTTTCAAACCGGGAAGTGGTATAACTGCCACAGATCAGAGGAGCTGGATGCTGGAGCATGTCTCGCGCAGGAAAGCGTCCTTCCCCCTCCTTTCCATAAACCTGGTCACACAATCTAATGATGTCTTGTGGCTTGACTAACCACTTCTGTACTCCTTTGGCTTTTGCAACTGGGAGCATAGACAGATGTACCAATTGTATCACTAGTGAAGTATACAAGCTGTTACGATGCAACTGCTACATCTGCACACCTAGGTAGTGATAGGAGCAGGATACAATGCAACTTTAACCCTTTTGAACCCTCAGGATAAAAAAAATATGGTGATTTTTAGTGAACATGTATCTCTATAGGGGTACCCAAGTGTAACAGTGGTTGTGCTGTACCGTTTAAAAATGATTAAAAGGTAAATTTGTCCATAGTCTGAGCCTGTAATGAGATATGCGGGTGGACCAGACTGTAGAGGTTGGTCCTGACTTAAAATGGGGAGCTCTAATATTTCCCAGAAGTGAATGGGTGCAAATGGCTCAGCAGCCATGTTTCCAAAATAAAGTAGACCTCTCTTTCCTCTGAGTCCCATTCCAGTGTGCTAACCCCTGGGCAAGATGGCCTTCCTGTCTTCATTGGATAAAGACTTCAGTGTTTAGCGGTGGCCTTTCGAACACAGGTGGGGCCTGTCTTGGGAACAAAAACACCACTGAAATTAGCCCGGATTTGATCCCTTTCCTGATGAGTCTCAGCAGAGGTTGGTTGAATATTGAGCCTTGAATGCCTTTTTTCATGCCCAGGGTAGCAGGGCAGTGCAGGGGATGCTTTCCTACTTGGGCCATGCCTGTTCTTTGGCTAATGGTGGGACCTCGGCCACCAGTGTTGTCAAGCCAACAATATTCAAAATCTGCCTGTGTTCCCTTGCTTGCCGGAAACTAACTCTATACTTAAAAAGCAGTAGGAACCCAAGCAGCATGTGCTGTCCCCAAGTGTGGCTGCATTCTGCCCTTTTCCCCCTTTGCACCCTCAAGAAAACTTTTGGGTAAAGACATTGGTATGTCTGCCCTCCAGAAAGCCAGTTACAGGACTCTGCCCCTATAAGAGAGAGAGAGAGAGAGAGAGAGAGAGAGAGAGAGAGAGAGAGAGAGTGAGTAGCGTGTGTTGCAAATAAATGCTTATACTAGCTAACAGGGTGCCTTAGTGTTCCTGAGGACTTGGGGAACCAAATGAGATGTCATTCCATGTCTCTGCCTAGGGGTCTGCACACCTCCGGCTTCAGGATCCTAGTGCCACACATACAGCTAGTAATATGTACACAATTCTTTTCCGTAAACTTTCCCTTCCCTTTGAAAACCTCAGTCCTTTACTAATGGTAATGAATTTGCATCTGCAATGCTGCAGTGAGGTAACTAATAAAGCTGCCATCTCTGCTTCAGATGCTGCCCTGGATTCTGGAGTCAAAACTTGGCCAAGTGCTGTGATGTGTGAGGCTGAACAGGACTATATAGCTTCATCTCCCACAGGAAAGTTTGCTGCACAGCCTAACGCCCTCCAGTTTGTCTGTGCTGACGGTCTGGGTGAAGCGGGTCTCAACACTTGGCAGAAGCACCATGACTATTCATAATGGGGGCATCTTTTGTCCATCAACCCAAACTTAAAAATGCTCCTAATACTCACGAGGAATCATGGACTGATCTTGGAGGTTGCTTATCTGCCTGACATCTGCAGTGTTGTGGCTGGTGGAGCAAACTTCCCCTATGCTGCCCTGTGGCTGGGATTTAGTCTTTTCCTGGAGATTAGTGTACATGAGATGCAGGGTACAGATCAGGCGTTGGAATAATTGCAGTACTCCACGTGGAGATGAGCGGCTGCATGTCCATTCATTCCTTTGGCCTCAATGCTGTGATCTGGGCAATGGAGTCTGGTGGCTGTTGCCCTACTTCTGGCAATAGGGAGGAGATGCTGGCTAAAAAACACTAGTGGGTCTGAACCTGTGATGTAGCTGCAAACACCTAGCTTTATCTTCTTCCTACATATTGGCTGAAAATAATAGCATGAAAATGTTTTGTAGGTAATGCTCCAACTGCATTGGTTACTGGGTGCAAGGCTGGAATTCACAATGAGCTATCATGTCAAAAGGAGTGGTAACCCAAAAACCTGCAGTAATCGGTCTCTGACCTGAATACAAGGCCTTGTACCGACGGAGCTCAATGCGCTCTACAAAGACTGAGTTGAGGCTTGTCCCACGCTGGTCTGCATTATTCTGCTTATGCTGGCATGGGAGGGTGAATGGGGTAAGACTCTGCAAGTACATGCTAGGTTTCCAGTCAGACCAGTTATGTGACCTTGGACAACCTGTCTCCTATCTCTTTCCCTCCTGTCCTTTGTCTTGCCTTAGGTTGTAATGTCTTTGGGGGGTGGGAGGGCGTACATGCATGCATGCATAGTGCCTTGCACTGCAACAAAAATGATGAATCAAGGCAAAGCATTTTGCTGGGGACCACACAGCACTTTACTGCCGACTCCCAGCATATAGCCAGAAAAGTATTCCGGCATCCCCCAGCCCTCTCCCCTAAACGCTTGGTGGGCAGCGGGGCTGGTGCTTGCTCCAAGGTGGGGACACCACGGAGTCGGCAAGCTGCAGCTGTATTTCAGGGTCAGGGTGGTTATGAATTTCAAAACTCCTCTGACCCTTGGGACGTGGGGGCGCTCGGTCCCTCCCTGCTTGCACTGGAAGACCGAAAGACTTCCCCACTCCCTGGTTGGAGGCCAAGAAAGGGTTAAGTGCGGGGTGCGCACGATGCAAAGTGCAGGATTTTTGTCCCCACTGCTCTGCGGGAGCTGGGGAGGACGTGCCCCCCCGGCGCCCCTTGGCAGGGTGTCAGTTAAAGACTACACTACCCAGCAGGGAGGACGAGTCCCCGGCCCCTGCAGCTGGGCGAGGAGGGAATCCTGGGAGCAGTAGTCCGTCCCCTGAACTGGGGTCCCTGCTGTCACTGCGCTGGGGCGGGGGGACCCTGAGGGAATGTACAGACACGGGGAGGAGCCAGGGTGTGCAGCCACTTTGTTGTTAAATACCTTAAAGGAACAGCAGCTGTGCCCAAGCCAGCTCCCTATCGCAGCCACCTAACCCGGGATGTGGGCTTTTTAAAGATAAAAATCACTAGTCCTGCCCTTTTGTTGGTAACCAGCTCTGTGATACTTGCAGTAACTGTTTCGGTGCCTCTGCCCACCCCGCCTCGCTGCTGGGATCCCGCTGGGCACATGCTGCTGGGCTGCAGCAGAGCTCCCTGGGGTGCAGCTCTGGGGAGCCCCTATCCCGGTGCGTCCCCCTCCAGAGACCCCGTCTGCTGCATCCTTTTGGCACCTGGAGTGTGTGCGTGCGTGGCGGGGGAGGACGGTGGCTGGCGAGCATGTGCAAGCTTTCAGGCTTCCTTCGGGGGAAAAAGTGCAGCCGCTGTTTCCTTGTGGGGAGCGCGGGCTCGCTGGCGCTGCGGAATAAACGTCTCTGCTGATGGATGGAGCGGCCCTGCAGCACTGCAGCTCTCCCGAGCCGCGTGGCTACTGTTGGGAGCTGCAGGTTCTGCCTCTGGTATAATTTGGTCTGACCCAGCAGGCTACAGCGAAACGCCTAGGATGTCTGGGCCCTAGCATGTGTCCAGCCAGACACCCACATCCAAGCACCGGGGATTGCCTGGCCTCTGTCCAGCCAGCACCCATGTCAAGGATGCTCACACGAACCTGTGGAAACGTTGGCATCCAAGCACCCAGCTCTCGGCTGGTAATGCCCAAGCCGACGCACTCGGGTCTCAGCCACTGGTGTGTGACAGGGCAAATGGGCAAAGCAGTGGCGCTTGGCTCCTGGCACTCGTGAGCAGCCAGCACCCCGGTGCAGGAGCCAAGTGAGCTCTTGGCATGTGACTGGCTTGACTCCCATGTCAGAGGAACCCAAGAATATGTACTTGGATATATAATGTGGCTGAACAATCCCTGCCTCTGCAGGGACCAAGCCAGTTACTTTGCTTTTACCAGTGGGGGATGCATCCCATTTTGGGGCACTGAGCAGCTTGCAATCTGGTCCTTGTTCTGGCTGTTTGTCCACAAAACTTAGTGCATAGATTTTGCTTGTTGGTGAGGGAGCAGGAGTGACTTGCTGCACAAAACTGGGTGGAGTTTGTCTTCTAGGAGTGGACAACAGGCCCCCAAAACCAATCCTGCTAATGGTTTTAAAATAAAATACATCCCTGGCCATTCAAATAAACGTTGGATTGGATTCTGCTAGTCTGACTCAAGTTGCAGCACCTCAAACCTATTTTCTTGGGAGACCGTGTGCGGTA
Organism: Crocodylus porosus; assembly: GCF_001723895.1. NCBI lineage: Eukaryota > Metazoa > Chordata > Crocodylia > Crocodylidae > Crocodylus > Crocodylus porosus. Next base: position 10,636,430 of record NW_017728925.1, read on the forward strand.
AAATGTTTCTGATGATAGCTGGGGGCAGCACAATAGGACCCTTAAAGAGCAGAGAGGAGATCTCCCCCACCCCCACCCCTTGCTCAGGTGGGCAGCAGCCTACTCCCCAAGCAGTACCATTAAAATCCACGGGCTTGCACATGGAAGAAAGTGCTGTGAAGTGCAAGAAGAGCATCAGTCTCTGGCCCCTATGTTACAAGTTGGAAAATAATGCACAGATTGCAGGGTGGCGTAAGGGATTTTGGGGGGCACAGATGTTTGTATTCGGGTGTGCTGATTAGGCAGGATCCAGGGTGACTAGGCATGGGTCTGTGCCTTGTTACAGCGAGGGTACAGTCCTGGGGACATCTAGCACAGCTTCACACGTGGGTCTTCTGTTCTCAAGGGCCTGCTTCTGGATGGGGACTGCAGGGAGGAATTGAAGTGACAGACAAATGCATGCAGTTGGTGCGGGTCACGCTTGTAATGAACCTAGTGGGATGCCTCGGTGTTAATATCAGCTGTTGCAGAGCTCATCTGTCCTTGCTGCACACAACTCTTCTCTCAGTCAAAGAAGATATTTGGGCTTCATGATGGATGACACAGACCTAACTGAAAGGCTAATGGGCAGCAGGATGGCTGGGGCCCATCAGGAGTTGATCATAAAGTAGGAAAATAAATAGTTATCGAAGCCTGAAGTACTGTTTTGTGTACCATGGGTTGGGAGCTCTTCGTGTAGACATGTGGGGCTCCTTGGCAGGCTTCTTCCCTTTCAGAGAGGTGCACAAGCTGGAGTCATGCCCTTAAAGTGCTGCAGCTTAGTGTTTGCTTTGAAGCTCGTTGAACTCAATGGAAAGATTCTCTGTGACTTCAGTAGCGCTTTGATCCAGTTTGGGGAATGAGAGCAACAGAGAATATTCTCTGCTTTGGTTCCCCATCTGTAAATATGGCAAAGATCTGCTTTCTCTTCTAGTTAAATTGTAAAGCCTTAACCACAGGGACTTTTTCACTAGATGTATGTACAGCACTGAGCACAGCTTGGATTTGATCTGAGTTCTCTAAAGACCACAGCAATATGAAAAAGATGCATTTAATCTGTGGACAAGGAATTGAACAGCTTGGTTCGCTAGTGGACTTGGTCCACAAGTGAGTGGGCAGAGACCTCTTCCCTGAGACCTCCCCTCTCCCTGAAGATCAAAAATCTGTCTCTAGAGTCCTTTGCCCTTCTTTTACATGGTTGGGGACTAACAGTGTCGTCATCCCAGCTTTGCGCCTGACCCGTAGGGGAAAAACAAGCAGGGTGAACTCCCTTGTTGGTCAGTAGAAACAAACTCAGCATCCTGCTGCTACCCGATTGTTCATCTTTCATGTGAAGGACACTTGCTTTAGGCAAGCACTTGGCAAAGTTGAGCTGGGACTGCCTTGACCTCGGAGCCCAATCTTTAGATATGCAGTCACGAGTCCAAGCAAAGAACCAAGGAAGGCGTTTGCTGAGACTTTGCCTCACCGAGATTTGCTTTCCCCAGAAGAGGCAGGGTGTCTAGGCACAGACGAGGCTTGCGATGCTGTAAACTGCATTCAGTAGACGGGCCAGTGTACTGGTTCAGACACGGATCAGTAAAAGGAGAGCTCCGGACACTGGCAGGAGAGTGTAATGCAGTATCTAAGGGCCAGCTTGTCTCTGAGACTTTGGGGGAAGGGAAGGGAAGGAGAAGTCCCCCTCTCTTGGCAGAGAACTCGGTGAGCTGATAAGCATCAAGTTGAAATACTAGACTCCCTGGATCCCCCCAAAAATCCCAATCTGGGAGGACCTAGCCTTTTGTTCTCTAAATGGAGATAAATGAGTCCCATACAGTTTATTGCTTGTAGTTGTTTTTGCGAGATCCTCTTAGCTCTTTGTAACCCGCCCAGATCTCATCAGGGTGCATCCAGCAGAGAGGTTTGAAATGGGCACTTGCCTACAGTGTCTTTGGCCAGGAGCTCCCCACCCTCCGCTACCATCCAGCACTCTGCACAATTCAACGTGTCCTCTGGAGCTTCCCAATGGATGACAATTTGGAGATTTCCCACCCTGCTTCTGGGAGGGGTCCCCAGACTCCTGGGGGAGTGCAGTGCAGGGGCTAGCAGAGCGCCCTGCAAGGTCTTTGCCTCTGGGCTTGTTGCTCCTTGCCACTTGCTTTCATGCTATCCTTTCTGTCCCTCCCTGCCTTCCCTTCCCGCACGCTCGATTCTGCCGTAGCGCATTCAGAAGCAGACCGCACCAGCAGGCACTACTGTGGCTGCCTAATGCAATGTGATAGTTGTGCTGCAGCAGGAGCCTCGGAGGAGCACGGCATGGAGGGCTTGCTGAGGTGCGCTCTACTCAAACTCCCCCGGTCTGATTGCTTCTGACAAACTCCCTGCTCCCTCGCACACGTATTCTGCTTCCGATTAGAACCCAGACTGTTTCCGTTTGCTCTGGCTTTTAAAATGCCAAAGTAGTCAACGTCGACATCAAGCTATGGGAGAAGAGGAGAGGCAGAATGCATTCAGAAACCTTGAAGGTTAAGCTGTATTCACAAATCAGTTCAGCTGTGTGTTGTGTTCCCTTTTCTGCCATGAGGCTGCGAGTCTTCCTTGCACGCATGCAGATGCTTAACGCCCAAGTGGAACGCTTTTCTCTTTTGGAAAGTTGCAGAAACACCTGAACATCCCTTCCCAACCAAGAAATGAGAATAAACTTCGAAGGAGGGAGGATTACTCCAGTGGAAGCACTGTTGATAACCTCTCTACCCAGCAAAAACAACAAGTCTCAACTCTCTTGCTTTCCCCTGGAACAACAGGACTTGCCGGCGGACTCCCTGATTGCCTGTCAAACTCCTTCTGTTCCAATCTAGCCACTTGCAGTGAACGCGTCCAACTTCTGGCAGCCGCGCTCAAACAAACCCTTAGCACAATCTCTTTTTAGGGCTGGGGTTTCAATGGTATTTTGCTGCCTAATTCCAACTGGAAGCCAATTTCAGAGCTTGGCATTACTTCTTCCAGTTGAAATCCATTGGAGTCAAGTGCTGAAATACTTCACAAAAATGGGCTTTTCCCCCTCAGTTTCTTATTTGTAAAATGGTTGCATTCCTTCTCTTGTTTCTCTTATGTATTTGGTCTGTAAGTTCTTTGGGATAGGCTTGGTTTTCCTCCCATAGGTGGGTCAGCGGGACCTTGAGGCTCTGCTGTAATGGGCCTGCATGCTGCATTTGGCCTTAGGTGATCAGTAGTAACCCACCTTGGTCTGAAGGGCAGAGCCGGGTATTTTCTTAGCACTTAAAGACCTTAGATTTGGGTATAGTAAACAGAGCCTGCTTTTTTCGAATTTTTATCTAGAAAGCGTCACAGAAACGTAAGGGAAGAATCCGTGCTCTCAAACCAATTGCACTTTTTTTTGGAACCAGTTTAGCTTTTAGCCCTTCCCACAATTGAGGGGTAGATGCACAGACGACTCGGGGAAAGAGGTAAGTGGGGCTGGTGATGGGACGTAGCAATGTTTTTCAAACCATGGACCATGCAACCTGGGGGTCTGTGATGGGTTATCAGGGTTTCCACAAAAAGATCAGGGGTAATAGCAGAGTGGGCCGGGAGGCGGTGTGCCACGATTGCTGGTCCAGGTCGCTTGTCTCCACGCCAGCTCACGGTATACTTAGCCAGGGGCAGGGGTTTTGTGGCAGAAGTGATAGGCAGAGTTTGAATTACAGGGGAGTTGGGGGGGCTGAGCCCCCCGTAAGAGACAAGAGCCCCCCAAGCCTGCCCTACCCCTCAGGCGGCGGCAGCTCTTTCTGGCTTCTGGCTGCCACCGCCACAGACCCCCGCAAGAGTCAGAAACCTAAGACTGCAGAAACTGATCCTTTAGGCCTAATCTCCAGGCATGTTGGCAGGCAGCAAAGGGGAGGGAAGCTTGTGGTGCTCTGTGAATAAATGGCCAGACTTTGGGGTGCTCAGTACAGTCCTGTGCTTCAGTGTCATGACCTGTATGCAGCGTAAAAGGAAAAGTCCTCCTCTTAATGAAGGGCAGAGGATGCCAGTGGAGGCTAAACCCACTCTCAGCCCGCATAGCTAAGCTGTGCGCAGTGCGTTCGATGTCGGCTTTGCAGGCGCCTCGAATGCGTAAGGGGAATGGGTGCTTGGTGAATTCATGGGTCAGCAGCTGGCTCTCGGGCCCACGGAGCCCCACATCACTTTTTCTGGTGGGTCACCTGAGGTGTGTTAGCACTTCAAAGCTTCCCCTGATTCCTTGCATGGGCGGCCTTAGAGTAAGTGTGAACTCTTTGCACTCCAAGGCCCCTGTATGTTGCAAGTGCTATAAAGGAGACTCGCAGCCTTATTTTCATCTACACCAAATCTTTATTGCTTATCTGTAATGATATGCAATGTCTAGCACCATCCTTCTGAGACCCTTCAAGCACTTGGTATCCATTAAGGAATGAATCATCCCAGCTCCCTTATGGCAGAAGCAGTCTTCATTTCTATTTTGCAGATGGGGAGAACTGGGGTACAGAGGCAAAGTGACCTGCCCAAGGAGCCGCAGGGCATCTCTGGCAGAGCAGGGAAAGAACCTGGGTCTCCGGTCTCCCAGGTGGGTGTGTGAGCAGAGGCCTGTCCTTTTCCACTGAACTCTTGCCGGGAACCAGGATGGACATAAGACATTGGTGGTTGTTGGGGATCACCGCAGCTTGTCCTGCCTCCAGGTGTGGCTGTCCCGAAGCCTGGGAAGTTGAGGATTTTGTTCTCTTCAGCTTCTGCAGCCCCAGGCGATTGGGAGGCAGGGAGGAGCCTGTCTCTCTCCAGCTGTTGCAGTGGCCTGAGGCTGGGAAGCAGGGAGGACCCTGCTCCATCAGACACACTGCCGTAGTGCTTGGGGGCTGGGAAGCGGAGCCGCTTCTAGTCGGTCTGTCTCCCTCTCAACATGTCACAGCACTGAAGGAGCTGGAAGCAGAGGGTCTGCCTTCCTGGCACGCGCTGCAGTGCCAAGGCGAGTGGGAAGCAGCAAACTTTGGCTGTTTGCTTGGTGTTGCAGGGCAGTATCGGCTCCCTTCGCACTGTGCTTCCGAGCCCCGGGGAGCGGAGATGCGCGGCCTAGGAAGGAACTCCGAGCTTGCTTGTTTCCTTCTGCCGAGGGAAGGGGTCTAGCCCGCGGCTTGGCCAGTCCTAGCTGGCCATGTATGTATGTACAGCAGGATCCCGCAAAGAGATGCGCATCAAAGCTAAATGCAATTGCAAGCATCCAGCACCCTGCAGCCGGTACCCTCAGATCTCTGGCTATTCACTTCCTTTTCTGTTTCTAAGCTGGAGTTTAAAACTATTTTAAGCCAGATCCAAAACTGATGCAAACAGACATGACTCCACTGAGGTCTGTTTACAGCAGCTGAGGGTTGGGTTTTTCCCCTCCCTCCTTGTAGCAGGGCTGCTCTGTTCTCGTTTCTTGAAGGCTCCATCTCCTTGCACACAATGCTTCTTAAGAGACTTGGCTCACGCTTGACATTGCTCGCTTTCAAATTCGGACTTGTATGCCCTGTGCCCTTGGGGGAGTGAGGAGGTTTTCTTGTCTTGATGGGGTAGGAGAATTGAGGGGGGGCGAGCACTTGGGCGACTCGTCCTAGGCCCCGCAGTGAATGGGTGATGCTGATTCCAGGCTCTAAGGCTGCAGCTCCAGTCACTAGGTGCTGTCTCAGTGTTTTCTCACTACCGTCAGGTGCGTTTCAGCAATCTCTGGTCTGTCATTGCCATCTGCCTGGTGTTTAAACCACTTGGGACTTGTTGACATTGGTTCTGCACAGGTGTAACATCACTGATTTTTCTGCACAGACCTTCCTGACTCCCCCGGTGGAGAGTTGGGATGTTAGGTGTAGGATGTCAGGACTAGGCACGCTCTGAACACACCTAAAAATCAGGGTCTCTGTTTCAAATCTGCTGTAGGCCTCTAACTAGTCTGCCTTGTGGTGATCGTCATCCTGTTAACCTGACAGAGAGCCAGGCCTCTGGAGCCTTTGGGCTTGTGAGGTTTGCTCTGTTTGTGAGCCAGGTTTCTTTACAGTAGTCTCTTGAGACCTTTGCATTGCAGGAGGAGTTGGTTGAAGGAGTCTCTTTGTGTTGGTGCAGAGATTCATACGTGTGCTGAACTCTTGTGGGCCAGTTGCCAAGAAATGTTGCTCTCAAGTGCACGACCTTGACTCTTGTGGTGACTGGTCCTGTTGTCCTGGCTGACGGTAGTGATTTGGGGGACCCAGGCCCAGGAAAGGTAATGAGAAGGCACATAGTTTTCACGTGGGCTCATAGTCTTTGGGAGCCCATGGGGGGTGGCATGCTGTGCTCATGGGCTCTGGGTGGTTTGCATTCTCAGCCAAATTAGCTTTGTTTAACCAAGACATTTACCATACCTAGGTACCCTATACTTTGTCTGCTTAATCTTACCCTGTGTTAAATGAATGACTTTGGCTGTAGCAGTTATGCATTCTTTTATTCTGGAAATCTGCAGTTCAATGCTGAGGTGCATTTCCAGGGCCTTTAACCACATCATCATCAAGAAAGCAACTTCCTGCCTTCTTTTTGAAATTATAGTTAAGTCACAAACAACGCGGGTGCCTTGTTCCTTGTGGTGAAGCTAACTTCTGAAGGGTGCTGCTGGTACTGGCATGGGAGGTATTACCGCTATAGAAACAATACAGAGCTGGTAGGAAAGGGGCACAAGCAGAAACGAAAGGGAACTGAGCTAACCAAGATGGGGAAGGGCAAATGGAAATGTTGATGTACTGGCAGGGGGGTGGGGGAGACTGTAAGCTCTGACCCTTGCTTTACTTATGAGGGCACTGGTGTATGGTGGTGAACAGTACTTGGTTTTGGAAAGCTGGGCCTTGATAAAGATTGCACTGCTGCTCGATGCATGCGGTACTTCTGAAGCAATGCGCTGCAGTACACAAGAGTTGCTACATTGCATTGGACCAGTACATCAAGTCTAGTACTTAGTTTCTAAGGCAGTCCAGTAGTCACATTTAGAAAGATTTTGGGGCTCTTTCTGTTAATTAAGTGGGTTTTGGATCAGCTTCTAAATGGCCCTGGAGCAGCAGCCCCTGAAATATTGCCTCCAGGTTATAGGTGTTCCATTACCAGGAAGACGCAAGCAATTTGGAAAGAGCTCAGAGAAGAGCTGCAGAAATAACCAGCTTGAGGGATTGATTGTAAGGGAAGATTAAAAGAACTAAATATGTATAGATTGGATAATCAGAGACTTAAGCCTACAAATGGGATATAAATGACACAGAGGGAGGAGAATTATTTGATTCTAGGGTTAGACTAAGCATGATCAAATGTGGAAGTGTTGGGGTTGGCAAATATATATAGAAATGATAGGGAACCTTTCTGATTGTCCTTCCCTCATAGCATATCTAGCTCTGAGTCCTAAAAGATTTGTTAGATCCGGCTGCTATTGGCCTGCCTGCCTCTGCATTTGTGTGTTTATAGAACTGCTTCATCTTTAGCTGGGTTGGGAAATTCCCCACTCTCAGCATTTTTTTTAACTTAGTGAACATGCTCATGTAGCACAGGCTTGGGTGGGAGCCAGCCGTGCGGCATAAACCTCTGTCCTGACTTCTGGGTCCCTCTCCTCTCCACCGAGGTGCTCTCTAAGGCTCTAGGGTTATCTCAGTCCTCCTCCATATGAGCTCCAGAAGACCGGCTGTTGCTGCTAAAATTGGCTGTGCTCTGGTGGAGGCTGTCAGGAGCAGCAGGAGGACATGAGAATGGATCCTGGTGGGTCTCTCTCCCTCTCCTGTCCCCCTTCCAGATTACTAGTTTATTTTCTTCTTTTTTTCTGTGCCTCTGCTGAGACTTTGCCTAGCTCCCTGCCTCACCACAGCCTGCTCCCACTTGGAGCTGGGGTCTGAGTGGGAGCGCTCTTCCCTTATTCTCATCCCCGCTCTTCCCGAGTGGCTTCCCCTGAAGCAGCTGGGGCTGGCTTAGCCGGGCTAGTGGACAGGCTGGATGCAGGGTGCTCCAGTCCGGCAATTCCTCCTTGTTAATGAGCTGTTCTAAAGGACGGCCTTGGTGGAGGCAGGGACTGGCTTTACATTTGTACAATGCCTATTGTAGTGTGGCCCTAATGGGTTCTTAAAGCTACCATCTGTCCCTCTTCGTTGTAGCATCTGAATCCACCCACACTGTGACTGGTTGGAGCACCACGGGCCATTTTTGGTACTCCGATTATGTTACTTCACTGAGAGATATCTTCAGCCAGGCCTTGGCTATGGGTTGTGCCTGTTCATCTTTAACTCCTGGCTGTAACTGAGCTGTGGCATGAATTTTGGAGCTGAACCCTCCAGGGACTAGGGACTGTTAGGATCGAGGCTTCCAACTTGGGCCAGTCCCTACTGGCTACTAACACCAAGATTGGGGTGGGAATTGGGCCCCTCTTGGACTTGTGGGGTGGAACCTGGCACGCTGAAGTAGAACGGTTAAACCATTCAGTGGGACCACTAACATCCCAGCTGGAGCTACACTTTTTTTTTTAGGCATAGAGGAGAAGAGGAAATGTTGGGAGTGAAGTAAAAAGGACGGGAGGACTGAGAATCCCTTAGAGGAACCTGCCCAGGGCCTTCTGCGATCTGAGCTGGCTCAGGCACAACAAGGCATAAGGAGCCTCCCATGATGAGAGAGCAAGGACCTTGGTGGGTCTAAGCAGCGAGAAGGATCGTTTTTCAGTACTTTGGGCTAACTTGCTGTTATTTGTCCAAATGCTTCCAAATTGCACTCTCCAGTGAGAGCAGCGATGGGTGTGGGTGGTTTCCCCTTTGATGTCTCCGTGATTAGTGCCCATTTGACTAGTCTCTTTCTGGGCAGCTGTGGGCTATTTTTGGTTCCTGGAGCTGCCCAGGGTCTGTTTCCAGAGGGATAATTTCCCTTGTGCACCCAGTTGTGTGTCCATAAGGATGCAATCAACCATGATTAGCAGCTCTTTAGCAGGGGTGTGGTGGTATAATGCTGCAGCCTGGTGGATGTACAGCAGAGGAGTTGGCCATACGCCTCCTAAGCTGGAAGTGTCTGCCCGGCTGCAGAGAGAAGTCACTGGCCGGTGGCAAGGGGATTCACCTGGAAGTGACAGCCATGGAAACCCAAAGCTCTGAGAAGCAAGGAGTGCTTTTACAGCCGTTACTGCTTGGGCTTGTTTTATGACTGGGCATTAGACCCAACACGGTTGCCATTGGCTTGTTAAGCAGGCAAGCTTAAATATTGACTCCCAGTCTTTCTCCTCCAAGGCCACAGTGCATCCTGCCTGCCCACAGTGGGCTCAGTGCTGTTCTGTGCATGGGAGGACGAGATGCTGGGCCTCACTTTTACTAGTAAAGCCACAGACTGAAGCACATGATCCTAGGAGGTGATCACCTTCCAGTCCTCTTCACTTTAATGCAAACTGAACTTGCCCAGCGTTGAAGTGGGTCCTAGGCCACAGGTGGAAAACTGTGTATGACGGTGCTGTGCAAAGGAGCACAGTGACGTGCACGGATGCAGAACCTGGTCTGAAAGACAAACATCAACTTGTTTACTCTCTAAATTCTTAGAAAGAGTCCTCTTTGGTTTCATGCTTTGGATTTAAACCACATCACAACCTCTGAGTACCCGTTAACCACATCTTGTCTCTGCTAGTTTCTTTGCTTCTGTTGCTGTTTTGGGACCACGCATGTTAGTGTCTTGGGTCTGAAAGTCAGCCCCTCAGCTTCAGAAAATGCTGTGACCAGAAATGCAGGACCTGGTAGGGGGTGATGTGCTAGCTTAGGGGATGGGCAGCTTCCCATGCTTTTCGGAGTTGGCACTTCCTCGCTTGGGCGGCACTGGTCCCTTGCCTCTGGTATGTGATGTCGTCTGAAACCTTCCAACTTCTCTAGTCCCCTTGGTTTGTTTTACAGGAGTGAATTGACTCTGCATTCCTGCAGATGTGTATGTGCAGGAAGGGTGCAGGCGTGCCAACTAGAGTCTCAGCTGGTGTAAATTGACTTCAGTGGAGCTACCCCAGTAGATTTGGGCAGAGTCCAGCCAGCTGAGGTCTGGCTGTTAACAGAGCATCAAGAAACGAATGCTGCCACCTCCGGCACCTGCCCAGAGCCAAGAGTGGAAGTGACAAACAACCAAAGTAAGAGTCACAAACTTAAATGGCAGATCTATCACAAATCACTGCGTAGAGATGGAAAGGGCAAGCACACCGATGGCTCTGTGGGCAGCAGTGGCCATGTGCTTTTTTGTTTAGCCCCTACAGCTAAGCTACGGACATCTGTTGTTACTCTAAAGACAGGCAAAGGCAGGACTTTTTCTGAAAGCCTCAGCCTGCATCCCTTCCCCTGCTGCATAGTGGAGTAGGATATTTGCATCATTTTTATAATCCCAGATCTTATCCAGTTGCTCATCCCATTCCAACAAACTACAGCAGGTCTAATGCTGAGAACAGCTCCCCTCCATGGTAGATGGAGCAACCCCTGGCCTGTCCTCCCAGCAGTAACCACAGTGAAGAAAGAGACCTTGTATTTCCTGTCTTATGAAGCTGGGATCACTCTGTCTGGCACGTACGATCTTGGCATCCTGCTATGAGCCCCTTCTTGCTTTCTTGCATATGGACTCCCCACAGAAGGTGGCTATTTAAGTTCCTTTCTTATGCAAGGGCATCCATATTTCCACTGTGGATCTATAACTGTGTGTTATCTTGTTGGGTAGACTTGACCCTCCTGTGTGGATATTGGGTTGGAGACTGTCTCTGCTCTCTCCACAGGGTGCGACCTTTTATGTCCCATTGGTAGATGGGCCTCAAATCCCAGCAGGGCACTCCTAGCATGGTGGAGCTGGACACTTTTTTTCTCCTATAGGGTCTCTAGAGTTTACTCTCCTGACTCTGTAACCCATCTTGTTCTCACTGTGCATCAAAGAAACCACTAGCTATGGGTTGCTTGGTAGATCATATCCTGGGGTGCTTCCTGTTGGGGGTGCTTGGTAGTATCCTGCTGAAGACTGAGTGTCCTGTCCTGGACTTGTTCTTAACTTGTCATGGTTGACACAAAGTCCCTGAACTGTTAAGAGCCCTATGCTAGAAATCCAGGTAGATGTAGATAGAGAAGCAGAGAACATGGTAATTGGGGCATTGTGCCGTGACATCCCGGCCTGGGTAAATGGGCTGGTGGAAGATTCAGATTGCAGGTCTGGGAGCAACAACAAAGAAATAAGCTCTTGGCGCATGGGCCCATCTTGCGGTCACAGGCCCAAAATAGACACTTGAAATGACAATGCTGCCAATCGTTAGGGGAGCCATTAGTTGCTTTCAGAAGTTCTCCTCCTGGACGTGTCAGGCGGTAAGTATGAACGGTGCTGTGAGAACGGAAGCGTTGTCCCCTGCAGCACTGAGTTCAGCAAGGCATTAGTGACAGGTGGCATGGCAGGGGCTGGGGATCTGTTGCTAGATGAGGTCTGGTTGGCTTCAGTCAGGAGCAACGTTAGGTTTATACAGTGGCTATGCTCCACCTGGTCCCACTTGCACAAGCCACGCTAGGAAATGCGGCAGTAAAGCCACTTCAGGAGCATCCCCCCGTGACTGCTCTCAAGCATGCCAGAGATGGCGGCCGTGAGCAGCTGTGGGGCGATGCCCCTGGAGTGGCTTCACAGCTGCATTGCTGGGTCTGGCATGTGGAAGTGATGTGCAGATTTGCCCTTCCCTGTCTCTGGTCAGACTGACTTCCAGTTAGAGAGACAGTCTCATGTTTCGAAGCTTTAGTACCAATGAAACCCCCCTGAATAAAACTTCTGGTCTTAAACATGACTCTGTTGGAGATAAAGGCCCTACACTAGTTGACAGGGTAAGAGGGAGTAGCAGCTTTGTCTTGCTGGTGAGCTTGATGCTGGAAGGTTACTACCTTTTTAGCAGCGATTAGCTTGGTCTGAGTGGCTGTTGTGATGTGGATCACTTATCCCACTAACGGGATTAACACCAGGCCAATGGGGGCAGGAGAGGTTGGTAAGTTATGTTTGTTTCTACCACAGACTTGTTGCCTTTCCTGGTGAAGAATGGGGGTTCACTTTATTTACTACAGGCACCCGATACCCCTCCCCTCCGTTTTGGACTTAGAGATGCTTGGCTTGAGATCCAAATTCTGCAGATGCTCCCTATGTCTACAATGGGCTCGGTCAAAAACCTGGACCCAACCTTCCAATAAACTCTGGGGAAGTTTTGGGGCCTGGATCCAAGCCGAAATTCTGTCTCAATCCAGTTTACCTATCTTTTTTTTATTCCCCCTCCCTCCCTGAGAGGAGGCATTTGCAAGTTTGTTAGCATGTCTGTCTCTCTCGCTCTCATCCAGCAGCGTGGTCTGTGTGCTCCTTCCAGTGTGACTCAGCAGGGCCCTCGGCGCACTTCCCTTCCCCGGCACGGAGCGCAGCGCTCTGCGTTTCTCTCTCTTTCTCGGTACACGCACTGCCTGGTGCTGCTCCGAGGCGCAGTGGAGGTTTGGGCGTGGGCACTCTCAGAAGTCTGTGGTTTGAGCTGAGCGTGCTAAGAGTTCAACATGAATGCAACGTGAACTCAGGATTTCCTTTTGAAGTTTGACACCAGGGATTTTCCCCACCCACTGGGAGGACTATAAAAAAAAAAGAAAAAGAAAAAAAAGCCCCTTTAAACTGCTGGCAGAAACATGTAGGGAAGTAGTAGTTGGGGGTAGGGGGAAGGTTTCTGCCTTTATCTGAAGGACCAGTTCTGACTCACAAGCACATGTGCTGGTGAAAGCCCGCTGCTTTGCTGGCTGCAACCAGGCTTCTGAATGATCTTCTCCTCCTTCCCTTATCAAGGAGAGGAGGAGTTTGCATAGCCAGAGTGAAGATCTTGGACAAGTGTAGCTAGTAGGAGGCTTCTGAAAGAGCTGAAACTTGGTAGTGCTGGGGTTTTGAGAGTGATGCGCCTTCCACTGAACCCATGCTACAGAACCTAGATCTGGATCTTTACAGCCACCCTTCATCTCTAATTGGCAATGCCAAAGCCCTGAATCCAAAGATTGAAGGATCTGGGCAGAACTACTTACCTGGCAGGGGAGCCACCGTGATGATGGTGTTGGCCCAGGTGGTTTTACTGTACCTGGCAGGGGAGATCCCCTTCTTCCCAGCCTTGAATGACTTGGTGTAGTTGAGGGTGGAGACCTGTCTGCTGCCCTGCAGGCAGGCACCCCCATGAGAGTCTGGAACTGCCTCCAAATGTGAGGATCTCGGTTACGCGGTTTATGGTGATGGGGGATTGCTCTCAGGCTTTCTCTCTAGCTTGCTCCATGGGCCTTTTGACCAGGGGGCTTCTGACCCCCCAAGGCCTTCCAGCTTGGAGGTTGCACATAGGATTTGGGAGCCTCTGAAGTCCCAGGCCAAAGAGTCTGGGAGGTAGGATACTTGCTGGTGGTAGTGCCACACAGATTTGGGTGACTGAGCTCTGCTCAATCAACAGAATTCAGAACCGATTTGGCTAATTTGGCCTGAGACACTAAATTAAAAAACAAAACAAAAAGCATTGAAGGATCTGGGCAGATGAGTTGGATTTTGCAGAAAGCCTTCTCTGTAATGGGCTGAAAGGCAGTGAAATCTTCAGTTGCTCCGAAGTTGGGGTAGAGGCTCCTAGATCCAGATCTGAATATCAATCCAGGGACTTTTCTACAGTTTTGCAGTGTGCACTCAGGCAGCTCTGCTAGGGCTGGATTTTCTTATCCTTACACTTTGAGTAGAGCCTTGCTCCGTGGGCATCTCCACTGATGTTAAGGTCCCAAATTGTACAGTAAGGTGCTTTTGTAACATGAGTAAAAATACTAGAGCCTGGCCCCTGGTGATTTCATTGGGACTTCAGGTTATGAATAGCAGGATGGAGTCTGTGAACACTCTGTTTTGTTGTACCTGTCAGTGGAAAATAATACTGCAAGAGATAGACCAGAGGTGTGGGGAACTGAAGCTTCTTTTTGTAGAAGTATCATGGGGAACTTTGTTTTTTGTTCCTGGTTGGCCTAGCATTTTAGTTGCACGTTGAGCCCCAGATGAAACTTGCCTGAAATCTCCTATCAAATTCTTTAAAGTGGGTAATCAGAGGCCATGTGGTGGGGACAGGTTTGTGATAGTCCAGGAGTCTTTCTGGGAAGCCGGGGTGGCTGGTGGTTTTTCTCCTGTGGTGCTGTCCAGAGTTTGAAGAGATCCCCCTACTATTGAAAAGGGGACCTACAATCCTAAACCATGCACCATAGTCGTAAGCAGAAATGGGCCTGGGCCATGGGCTGCAGACTTTCCAAGACTTTGAATTAGAACCAGCCTTTTGGTTTGTGGCTTTTTTTTTAATATCTCTCTAGCCCTTTTCTGTTGCAAGGTGAATTTTAGTGAGTACTACTACAGTGCAGGATCTTGGAAGAAGGCAAGCCTGCATCTCCGGCACACAAGATCTGAGTCTCTTCAGAACAGCAATATCCACTGGGGCTGTGCACGTGCCCTGCACCTAGGACAGCATGTAGTGCAGGGTGACCATGATCCTCCTCCAGTTCCCGCTCCTTACTTGCACCCTTGGCTAGCAGAGCAGCAGGGAGAAGACTGTTTCTAGTGGCACCGTTCCTGGCTGAGGATATTCCTCTGCGAGAGACGGGCTAGAATTGGTGCCGAAGCACCTACTGGTATCAGTACAAGCTGCGGCAGGAAAAGCATGGTATTTCCCAGGGTTGCCTCTGGGAGATATCGATCCTGCCTTGCTTTCTGTGGGGCAAATACTCGCGTGATCTTAGAGTAGAGAACTGCCTCCTGCAGGTAGTAATTAACGGCCCGGGGAGACCTGCCGCCTGCCCTGCAGGGCTGATTTCAAGCCATTCCTGTTGGGACTGCAGGGTTTGGCCATTCCAGTGGCAGGTTGCTGTCATTCTAGTGGGTATACTGGAGTCCCATCCCATACATCAGCTGGACCCTCCTGCGCAGGAGGAAGGTCACTCTCCCTGTGGGTGTCTCTAGCCAGATCACCCATGCAGGAAGTAACAAATGGAGGTGTGGATCAGCCGCAGGGCCCAGGCTTGGCACTCGGCACTTGGCGCTCACTGTCAGCTGGTGAAGCAGCATCCTTGACACTGAATGCCTTTGTACTCCCAGGAGCTCTGTGCGAGGATTACCAAACCTTTGCAGAGAAATATCAGTTACCCTGGGCTGAAAGAGGCTCTGCAGCTCCACATGGCCTCTCAGGTTCAGGGTGGCAGCCCTTGGCTCCTTTGCCAAGTTTAAGCCTGGGCTGTGGATCTCTACTCACAGAGTTCATGCTGCTGTATAACCATCCATCTGGTTCACGTGCAACACCTGAACATCATTATGGAGGTCTAACTGTCTGCTGGGAATGTTTGTGAAGCACCTTGCTGCGTGCTTTGAATAGGCAGGGAATCCAGGAAAGCCTCCAGCTTCTTGTCCCTGTTCCCTCGGGAAGGTTATCTCATGAATTATGAGAATTTCCCTTGGAATCGCAGACAAGTGAGTTCATTGGTGCTGCGACTAATCTCTGATCGGAAAGGGTCTTCTTGCCGGAAGACGGATTCTCATCTCTTCAGTGCATGGAAGGCCGTCCGTGTTGGCAGCTACTTTGCCCCTTGGACAACTAGGATAGGTGTCGACACATAAATTCATGCCACTTTCCAGACTTCACCTATGGCCCTTATAGCTGAGGTCAGTGTACACCTCATCCAGATTATTGCTTGAACAAGAGACTCAGTCCTTATGTCCTGTGAGAGCTTGATTGGTGGCTACATGCTGTGAAGATATTAGAAGGGGTATTCTCTGCCCTTTTCCTTTTGACGAAACCCCACAGATGCTTTAGATAGACTAGGATGCCCACCTGAACCATCTGCAGAGGCATGAACATAGGGTAAGTCCATGGACTGTGACCTAGATAGTCTGGCAAACTTCCCAAACAGGACATCATTAACCAGCCATTAGTAGCCATTGTGAAAATCCATTGTAAAACCGTTTTGAGGACTTCTATATACCTTTCCACTGATTATCCACTTCTCCAGGGTAATAATTAAGATCAGATGGGAGAAGAGTCAGCCTTCCCAATTAATTTTGACTGCTGGATATGTTGCAGGTATCCAGGGAGCAGCCCCTTGCTCCCAGTTCCTCCAATCCGCCCAGATGTGTCTTGGGACCCGTGTCCAATCCTGCATCCCGACTTGCAGTTGTTTGCACCTGACTGCTTAAGTGTTGGAAGCTCAGCTAGTTCTGACAGACTGCTCCCTCCCTACAAGATCAGGAGATTCTCATAAAACTCAGGAACCTTGCAATGAAAGAGACTTTCCCCGTGGGAAGCCTTCCCGTACCCCCATCCTCCCCGCAAACAACAACCCCTGCCCCCAAAGCCCAAACCGAACCAAAACAAAACCCTGGACAGAGCCAGTGGAAGACCCAGTACAAAGATCCTTTTACTGGATGAAACTTTTGAGATGTGGGACTAACATTTAACTTCCTCAAGACTTGCTTTGCACTGCAATATTAGTACATCATGCTCCGGCATGGTTGTACTCTATCTTCTGTCATCCAAGGGCATCAGTGTTCCCCAAGGACTTCCTTTAGCTCTGACTGGAGATAAGTATAAATGCAATGTTATACCACAAAATTGTCCTCCTGGACTCGGGGGCTTTCCTTTTATAAACCAAGCCCTCCAATATTGGTGCAGCCTCGCCATCAGGGTGGATTTTTATTTTGTTTTGTTTCATTTTTTGGCGATCATTTTGGACTAGAAGAATTTGGGCTTTACCCCTGATGGCTGGACTGTCCTACACATCCTCCCACAGGGGCACAAAGATCACACCTTTTGGTTGTTGGGGTAAGCTCAGGATCCCACCTGAACCAGGCAGGAAAACCTTGCTGTTTTCCTTCCCAAATGCCAGTGCTAGGGCATGAAGCAGATGTGCCCGGAAGATGCCCAGAACCTTGCCTCAATGTCTTAATGGGTCCAGGTTCTTCACATAGATTTATGCATCAATCTGACCATATCTAGCCCATCAAGCATGCAAGCCTCCCTCTTGGGATGTGAAAGAGGGGCTCACCAGGGCACAGGCATCGTCTGCTGCCTGCTTCAGGGATAATTCAGACTTGCTGAGATCTGCAAGACTGCAGTGTGAAGCTGTCCATTGATCCTTTGTTAAACTGTTAGGCCCTTGCCAGCGCTGGGGCAAGAAGGGCCACATCAGATGTCACCATCTGGAGCAAGATTGGGGAAATGAGGAGGTGCACTTTGGGCACCTGCAGTGGGATTTGCACCAACACACGTGATGGCTAGAGCTGTTGGTTTCCCTGCAATAACCCTTTGACGACATGTGGGGATTCCCTGAGGTATTGTCCACCCTCTGTCCCTGCTTTGTGGAGTCCATGGTCACCAGGCCCAGGAGTTGCAAGGGAATGGAGGAGGGGCTGCAGCTTTCTTTCCTCTTGTGCCATCCAACAGGAGCATGAGGAGACACCGGGGATGTATGCATCCTTTGTGGACGTTGCCATTGCATGCTCCAAGCACCCAAGTGACGATAGCTTTAAAATGCACAGTCGGGCAAGTACCCACTCTGGTCTACATGCCATGGGATGCTGCTGCCAATGTCAATGGGTTTATCTGCCAACATCCCTGCTGCAGGTAAATGTGGCATGCCCAGTACTCCTGTCTCCTCATACCAGTAGATTTGCTTTCGGGGGCTAGCAATTTAGTGTTCAAAATCTTGTAGAAATTTAAAATGGTATTACAGATGTTACAGGCGTTGGGCTGACCTGCCCTGCTGTAAGCAAACAAGAGTTTGGAGCCGGACACGTGGCCTCCCCACTTTGCCCCCCATCTCTTCTATCAGTTGAGCCTGATTAAACACGCCCACACTCCAGGGGCTAGGGGTGGGGTGGGGTGCACATCGCGTGCCAGCGCTCCCGTTCGAGTGCTAGCTGTTGTCCACTTGCTCGCTCCCTGCCCTACCCGCCGTCCACTAGGCTGTGGCGCCTCTTAGACCAGGCGACCTGTCTCGGGGCACATGTAGCAAGAGAAGGGATTTCTTCCCCCTTTCTCTGCCGTCCCTCCACCCCCAGTTCAGAGACCTTTAATCTTCCATGCTGTCTCAACCAAACCCCTCAGGAGAGAAGCTGGTTAATTAGACCCTTCTCTCCCCCCACAAAGCCCGAGACCCTGCTGTCTGGTGACCCCCTCTGGTGTGTGCCCGCGAAGCTTGTTATCCGTGGCGTACAGCGGGAGCCTTTGACAGAAAGGAGAGCAGCCGGGAAAGTAGGTTACACTGAGACTTTGGCTCCTCTGTTAGGATTTGCCACAGTTTGGGAGCTTAGAAGCTGGCCTGGTTTTTTTTCAAAGGGAGGCGGGGGGAGAGACCAAGTGCCCCTGCAAAGGGCAGGTGAAGCATGTCTCACCTGCACAGCGTCAGGCAATACCCAAAAGAGCAGAGAAGGCTTCAGATTTGGCAATAGCCCCAAGCAGGTGCTTTCCCCTGCAAGATCCATTTTCAGAGTGGGAGGGATCCAGTGCTTCCCTGCTGCCTCCCTTGAGCTGTGAAGGGCCTGCCAAGAAGGTGGTATCCTTTGGGTGCCCCTTTATACTGAAGATTAGGCTCTCTATTAGGGACCTGCCTGTACTATGCCTGACAGCCATGCCCTTAAACGTACCACATCTGCTTGATGCTGGCTTTCAGCAGTGCTAATAGGCCTGACTTTAGCGCTGCACCAGCATGGATGAGCTACTTCCAGGTCTGGAGATGCTGTATTTGAGGGTACTGCTGCTGGGCATGATAAACTTGGCTTCTAGGTCAGCTTTAGATTGTAATCACACCCTCCAGAGTCTAGATGTCCCATCTAACGTGGCTTAGATGTACTAGTTTCCATAGCACAGTGGAGTGACATGGTTAGGGTTCATGTTTGGCTACCTCTGACTCCCTAACCCAAATGCCCAGCGTGTCCCATCTGCTTCCCATTTACAGCTGGGTAAATGGGGGAAGCCTTCAACCTGACTGGGGCAAGGGTTGAACTCATGTGTTTGGAGTGGTACAGAGATCCTCCCCTCTCCTCCCCATAGCATGTCTCTTCTCCAGAAGGAAATTACAGTTTTCTAGAGGTAGTAGTGTTTATGTGCAGTGGTTGTCTCCTTGGTGTCAAATGTTGCTACCGTGACACCAGTGAAGGGGTTAATCTGCTCAGAGAAGGTCGGTGGCAGCTCAAGCTTCTCATGAAGTGAATGTGTGTGCCCATGGCTCTGCTTTCTGCAGTTTGTAAAAGCTGATTGTGAACTTGTTAGAAAGCAAATGTGAAAGGAGCAGGAGCCCCGTCAGAACAGACACCGCTGCCCCAGGTCTAAGGGGGTGAAATACCTTCCCGTGAATCTGCCCTGGGCAAAGGACCAGCGAAGGGCATACTCAGGTGGGATTTAAATGTTACTCAGGCTGTAAAATGGGGCTCTCTACAGAGGAAGATTTTTTTTCCCTGTCTGAATATGCTTCTCAGTTGTAAAGACTCAAGTCCCTTGAATTTTCAGGGCTTTTTGCAATGTGGCAGTAGACCTGGTATAACCCTAAAACACACTGCACTAAAATTATATGCTTAGCTTATTTTGGTAGGCAAAAACATTAGGATTAAAACAAATGAGCTACTGGCAGAAACAATCTGGGAAAAATACATGATTATTACTTTTCACTTCTATCCACACTGCAGCATGATTGTAGTTGTGATTGATTGATTTGCACATGCAAAGTGCTTTAAGATAAAGTGCTCTATAAGTACAAATATTGCATTATAATGCTCTATTGACTAGAACAGAGACCAGGAACAACTAACTGTTGTCAGTTCCTTCTGCAGCTTGCAGGACAACAGGAGCTAATGCCTGAAGCTGATGGGCGAAGGCATTATTGACCACTGGAGGTCACTTTTTCAATAATACAGTACAATCCAACTTTATTTTTTGTCAAGTATCTTCCATGCAAGCTGCTTTATAGAGTTAATACAATGCAAAGTGAAGATGAAGCAATATCTGCAGACAAGCTTCCCCCGCCCCCTTTTTCTGCTATTGAAGAGAACCAGAGACTCGAGGAGTTGGGGAAACAGGGCTGCTCAAGACGGTGTCGGCTTCAGGGGAGAAGGTTCTTGTGCCTTAGGGGCTGAGAGATTCAGGAAGGAAAGTGATGGAGGGAGAAGTGCTCTCATGATGCAGTCTGGCTAAGCAGGGGATTGTGGCGCTGTGTCAAACGTACCTAGCTCTTGGGTCCGGGAGACAATCTAGCTGTGACAGTGTGGAGTTCAGCATGCATTTATTCATCCTGCTTCTCAGCAGGGTAAATTCAGCCTGGGTGGAGCTCTGTGATGCTAGAGTTAGGCGGCACTCACGTGGTGGAAAGCTCTTTAAAAACTAGGCTGGGAAAACCCATGGAGCTCCTGAAGAGGAAGTAAATAAAGTTGTGCTCAGCTTACGGGTGGAAAGCTGTAGTTAGTTTGCCTGGGTAATTGGGAAGCAGAGGTACCACATTTAATTCAGAAGTGTGAAAGGCCAGAGATGGGAGTGGAAGAAGCCAGAGGCTGTAGTGCACATTCTGAGTTGCTGGCTGCAAACTTCAGCTTGGTGCGGCTACTTCTGAGTGCGAAGGAGCTTTATGAACCATGCCGCTTGGTTTTAAGCAACCCATTTTATCTGGAGAGGCGGTGAGGTGGCAAAAGCACATCTGAATCTATCTTGGGTTGAGGGCTGCATCCAAACTGCACCCAGTAAGTAGGACTCTTCTGGAACAAGATTCAACCTGAAGCCAAATTGCAGGAACAAGAGTGGGTCCAGGGGTTTTATTAAGATCTGGGTAAGCCCCAAGTCAAAGCCCAAAGATCTGATGGGGCCACAATCCTTGGCTGATTGTGTCTGCTCTGTGTGATGGCTCATGCAAGATTCGCCAGAGGCCTGATTGCTGGGCTTTGGCCCTGTGAAGTCAGATTCTTGCTGATGACTTCACTTGGCTTTGGATCAGGCCGAAAGATTTGAAAATCTGGTCCCAGCACTATGGGGCCAGATCACTACAAAACATGACATGGATCATGTGTGTGTGTGTCTTGGATTGTCCCAAAATCCTGAAGAGGAGAAGGGGGTGGTGTCCTTGGGACATCAGAACTGATCTATTGAACCTAGACTCTGTCCTGAGCTGGAAAGGGCTCTGCTTTTGATGTGGTTTTGCTTTTTTGTTTCTGACAGCATGTATGATGTTTTTAAAAAGGGGGAAAATCCCTGCTCCAAGGAGCTTTGGTCCAAACAAGGACAGACTGGCTTATATCATGAAGGGAAGGGACATATTAAAAGAAAAAAAACAACAATTCATTTGAAGCTTAAGCTACCTTTAATAAGCAACCTCCCCCCACCCTGTTCCCCAACTGTCCCCTTTCCAGCTAAGGCATGAATTCCCCCTTTTCCAGCCCTTGAAGCTGCTGCTATTATTATTACTTGGTCTAATTTTCTCAACTCTATGGAAATGGAGTGTGCTTCTATTGGAAATTTTGATGTTTCTGTGGGCTACATCAGCACGAGACACCATTGCTATAATAAACCTTTCCGTACGGCATATCCTGATTTTTTTTTTTTTTTTTTTAATTTTTTTTAAAGCCATTGTGGAAAGTCAAGCAGGGAGAGTGAAATTTTCAACCTGCCTTTCTCTTCCTCCTTCTCTGGTCTTATTAGTTGGGACTAAAGGGGTTTCTATTATATCTCCCCAATGTCAATTGATCGAGTGCAGGCAAAAGTGGGGAGGGGGAGAGGGAGATTGGCTAGCCACTGTTGCTTGACATTTACTCAGAGAGAGACACCACACAGAGCGAGAGTGTGACTCACAGCTCCTCTTGGATTTGCAGCTCGCAGGCTGCTGCCTACATAGACTGGGAAATGAACAGCAGAGCGGAGTAAACACGGGCTTGGGCTTCTGAAGACGCGGCATCTCCCTGCCTCTAAACTGGCAGCACGCTGCAAATCGTCCCCTTTTTATATTTTGGTTTTGTGTGCGTGCATGTGTGTGATTCCTCCCAGTTGCGCAGGAAGGCGTCGTGCATGTGTGTTGGGGTGGGGGAGTCCCCTGACATCAAGGGCCATTGGTCAGGGAGTATGAAAAGCACAGAGCATCTGAACACCCCCCCCCCAATCTCTGCCTCTGTCCCATGCCAGCTCCAGGAGCAAGACCAAGCAGCCACCTCTTCTCTTCCCCTCCATCCCCACACGGCCGCTCCTATCCAGAGGTGCCAGGACAAAAGAGCTGTGGGGGACAAATGCTGGAGATTCACAAGTTGGTGCCTTTACACAATGGCAGCCCCGGGAAGGGGATGAGGGGGAAACCAGCAAGTGTGCAAGAGTTGTTCTGGGCTGATCCGAAGCCCTTTGAACTCAAAGGGAGCTTTGACGTGGCCAGGTGTTGGATCAGGTTCTGGTGGCGGCTATTAAAACTGTTTCCACCTTCCCACCTGCTAGTGGCTAGGGTTACCGCAGCTTTCACGCACTGCTTGCACCGAGAGCACTGTGATCAGGCCGGCTGCTTCCAGGCAGCGATGGTAGGGGCGCCCCCATTCAAGAAACAGGTGGGGCAGATTGAGCTGCACTGATTTGCACCTGCTGCGAATTTGGCTCGGTGTACTTCTCAGTGTCCCTCTTGCTTCTGTTCGGGCAAATCCCCCAAACCAAGGCTTCAGAAAGTTTGCTAGAGTAAAGGCCTCTTGTGTTTCCCCCATGGACTTCCAGGAGGGGTTTTGGTCTCTCCGAGTGAGGGCATCAAGCTTCGGGCTCGGTACAATTGGGATTCTGAAGGCGGGTTGCGGGCCTCAAGTTTCCGGACCCCATGTGAGCGCCTGGGGGTGGGGGAAGCTGTCTCCCTCTGTGTTTGGGAAGAAGCTAGCACATTTTGGAGAGAAGGGGCTTGTGAGGTTACCAGCATGGATGCCCTGGCCTGGTTTGGCCACAGCAGAGCAGATCCTTCGGCGTGTTACTGGTCGACCTACCCCCAGGTCCGGGGTTCACCCTGACACTGGTGGAAGCCCCATGACAGAGGGAGTCTGCTTGGTCTGGGGGTCCCCCGGCCCCTCTCTCTTACCCATATTGGAAAATATCCTCAGAGCCCAGAGCAGAGTTTGGCTAACTGGAGCCTTATGTCACAAATTAGTTCCACGCACCAGAGGCAGAATAATGCGTACTGGTTTCCTCTCGACTGTGTTTGCTTCTGCTCTTGCTCCTGGGGGCACATTTTCCTCTTTGCCATTCTTCCTGGGAGCGTGGGTGGGAAGGGGGGCTTGGGTCTGCCCTGCAGCCTCTCCAGCCTGCTCTACAAATGCAGGCGAGGGGTCTGACTGCTCTTGGGCTCCTGCCCTTTCTCACGCAGCACTTTTCACCCCATCTCTCACTGCACTGCACCTTGCCTCCTCCCATGGGCTGGGCTCAGCCCTGTTTTATGGAGGGGAGTGGAGGGACTCCTTACTTTAGCCATGGGGTGACATCCCTTTCCCCGGACTGCTAGGAAGTAATGGTGGCAGGGAGCAGGAGGGCACGTAGCAAACACTGGGCCAAATCCTGTTTTTGGCTACGCTAGTTCATGGGTCTTGGTGGCCCTCCCCTGGTGCATAAGGAAGCAGAGTCTGACCTGCTTTCCCTACAGTGGACTTTCCACATGTCTCCCTCGTGCTTGTCATTTAGGCCAGCCTTTGCCCTTGCCTCCCCTTCCCTCGGGGTGGCTCCCCCGGAGCGGCTGTACCCGCTGCTGGAAGTTATGCTGCAGATGGTGTGCTGCTGCCTGGAGGGAAGGGAGCTGCCCCCACCCCCTGCAAGGCAGACAGGAAAAAGCCTGCAGCTGAACAGCCGCTGCGGTGGTGACAGGCTGACCTCGCCCAGAGTGATTGCAACAGCCGAGCCGGCGGCAGGCAGCTCTGCCCTGCGCGCAGCACCGTTGACCAAGCCCCAAAGCAGGGCACCAAAGACCATGCTTGGCAAAGGCAGCTAAGCCTCTGTCTCCCCGAGGGATCAGCTTTCCTTTTAAAACCTGTCTGCAGAGAAAGCCTGGCCTCTGCAATCCCATGTGCTGGCTGGGGGCACCTTTCTTTAGGGTGGGGCTTTACCTTCTGGCTTTTCCTGGCACCTTTCCTAGCCAGCCCCCCGGTGCAGTCTCATGTAGGCACGACATGAGCAGCCATTCATCATCGTGGTTAGGGTGAAATGCAGCTAGGAGCGAACATGTGCAGGGCTGGACTAACATGCTTAGTCTCTGGGTCCAGCTAGGTTTGTTGACAGGAAGGGGATCAATGTGTCGCGAACCAGGTGGCCAGCACACAGCGCGCAGCCCCTCTTGCTCTCCTCGGCCCCCCGACTTTCTCTGAAAAGAAAGTTTGACTTATTTTCCTTTGACCGTCCAGGCGGGTACCCCATAGACCCCGATTTAAAGCCTGTTTGGTCAGTGTAGTGATCACACACTTCGGGGTTTTTGCTGGTTACTTGTAGGGATTCCCCCTGCCCCCCCTCGCCCTCCCCGACAAATGCTACAGGCTTGGGGAAGTGGTGAGTGAGAGGGGGGTTTCACCATCCTCCAAGGCACTGGGACCTTAACCACAGCCGGGGCCTGGGGGTGTGGGTGAGATGTGCTAATGCTCCTGCTGGGTCTTAGAAAACCGGGAGACTCCTGGCTAGAAGATCTTGTTCTCCTCGGCAGAGTCATGCCAACTGTTAAATTTGCAGTTGGCAAGCACTGTAGGGGATTTTGCAGCAGTCATGTGGGGCTGTGGTCCTCTTCCTAAGATCCTGTGAGCATGTAGTAGCCAGCTGTTGTTTCGGTGGCAGGGCCCTCTCCCACTTCCATCTATAGCACATTGTAGGGTGTCCCTGGCTTTTTTCTGGATCGCAGCTGAGGTTTTACAGTGGCGACTGGGTGCGAAGTGATGATTTAGGGGAAGCGTTGTAGAAATGGCTCCTTGTGTGTGCAGAACACTGGACTTGATGGCTCCGGGGAGCCGTTCCCAGGAAAGACTCCCAGTGAGTCCAGTGTGTTGAGAGTCTGGTCCCCAAGGACGAGGCTGGATGGCAGGTCTGGTGAGTGAGGCGAGCTGCATGTTACCTCCTCGCAGGGGTAGGTCCTGTGGGACAAGGGGTGTATATAGCCCTCTGGCTGGGGACCATGACAGGCCACGTCTGTGAGCAGAAAGGGTAACTTTTACTCCTGCTCTGAGGTGTGGAGGGGAGCTCAAATGCGTGTGCTTCTGGGGTGTCTATGGCTGAATTCCTTTGGCACAGAGCACACCAGGCTGTCTCCCCGTTCCTCCTCGCTTTGCTGGCTCATGAAGGTTGTGGTCTATTCTGGATAGTTAAACACTGATGGGGCAAACTCCCAAAGCTAGCTCATTCCTCAGGTGTCATCATGGATGACATGATAACCTCTGAGTTTGGGTTCATGCTAAACCAAGCATCTCCTGATGCTGCAGGGAAATCCCAGTTCTGGACTAGCCTACCCTGGTGCTAATGGAAATGCAAAACAATCAAATAATGTCACTGAAGTCAGGGGGCTTGGGGAATTACACAAGTTAAGATGGAGACCTGATCTTTTATTGCACATCACATTCATTTCTTCTACAGGTGAGAGGCAGGATAACCTTGGGTTAAAACATAGGCTTGAGACTCAGGAAATTTGGGTTTGATTCCTTATTCTCTTAGTGGTTTCTTTAGGAGAGTCTCTTTGCCTAGGCCATCTGCAAAATGGGCAGGATGCTTCCTTCTGCGCTTTGGCTCTCCTGTCTCCTTAAAGTACATGATCTTCAAGAGAGGGACTACTTTACATGTGTTGTCCTTCGTACAATGGGTCCAACAACAATAAAAAAAATTGGTATGTGAAGTGGCCCATCTGCAGCTTTGAAAGTGCGAAGATGGGCTTTACCGGGAGCAGAGGAAAAACTCTTGAAGATTACCTTCTCTTCTGGCCCAGCTCCCATTGACCCCCATGTCACCACAAGTAATGGGTTGTAATTCCAAGGATTTTACAAAGTAGCTGAAGTGAGCAGGAGTGTCGGGGAGGCGCAGGGGTTTGACACTTTTGAGAACATCATTCAAGAAAGAGACGGCAAACAGGAGGCCTCTGGGCTTCCATGCTTCCTTCTATATCCTTTGTTCAACTCACAAAATGACTCTCGAGGTGTGTGTTTGGGGGGAGAGAAGGCGGGGTGTTAACTGGATTCTTCTGCTCAGTTTGAGATGTGAAAGTTGCTTTCTCAGTGGATCTCTTGTCTCTGGAAATGGGGCTTAATTGGTGACTTTGAAGCACAAAACCGTACAGACTCTTCAAGCCAAACTGTCCTCAGTCACGTCAGGGCCATGCTGCTTCCTTCTCTGAAGCCACCCTGGCACGCTGGGGAGGAGGAGAGGGTTCAGTCTCCTGCCGCGTGCTCTGTTCCAGTAAACGGGCTCCGGAGCTGACTGTACAGAGCGCTGAGCAACTGCAGCAGATGTGCCTCGGGAGCACGTAGGGAACAAATATTTAAAGAGCCATTTCTATAAAATCACTTTTCTGGATGTAAACCACACGCCCAGCCACTTCTGGTGCTGTTGCTGTGAACTCAACCGTTTGCTATTCCTGCCGCTCCAGAGAAACAGGGTTCAGCCAAGTGTACTGGGTTTGTTTAGCTTTGCTTCGGTTTTGTTTCTTGGAAAGGGGACTTCACTCTGCTAGGGTGAAATGGGAAGGCAGAGCTTTAAATGAGGAGGCCATATCCTTCTGCTGCCTTCCCACAGCTCAGTGGCTCTCCCCCTCCCACTGATACCACACTTTTTTTTTTTTTCTTGTTGTAGTGCTAGAGATTATCTGTTGGCCAGAAATAGCTGGTGGAAACTTCCCCCTGCACTAGGGAAAGCTTTATTGGTGGAGCCACCTCTTTGTGTTTGCCACCAAATCCCTAGGGTAGAGGATGTGTTGAAGAAAAACTGGTGGGTCAAGAACTCTCCCCTGCTGTTGCTCCATTAGCAGAAGCTCATTGAGGGGCATTCTGCCGGTGGTCTAAGTAGACTCACCCCTCAGGTGCTATAATTTTTACCAAAGCTGGGAGGTACAGGATCAAGGACCTACCACAATCTTGCTGATGACCCTCCTCTTCATTGTATAAAAACACAAGCGTGTATATGCGTGTGCATCGTCTATGGTCAGATCAACAAGTGGCCCATACATTCGTTCTTCTTGGTGCGCTGCAGAATGAGATGCTTTGGGCGGCAATGGTTCAGGTGGAGAAGGAGTGGCATCAAAGGCTCATTGCGTTAAGCAAAGACACGCGGATTAGAAATCTAGTGGAGCAATCGGTCAGGTGGGGAAGGCAGGGAGCTGGGAGTCAGGAGACTGGGATTCAGTTTGGAGCTCTCCAGCAGGCTCCCTCGCGTGACCTTGGGAAAACCTGGAGGCTGAGCTGTTCAAAAGTACTCGTTGCCCAGCAGCTGCCCCTGAGAATCGGTGCTAAAGATCTTTGCACCTGATCATTGCTAAAGGTCAGCTGCCTTTTTGGGCAGGGGCAGGGTTATTGGCTCAACCAAGGACTGCAAGAGCAGAAAAGGCAAGCTAGACCAAACCAGGCATTGTCATTTGTTATGGAGGGAGGAAGAAGGCATTGAAACATTTGGGGAGACTTTTGAGGACAAGGGCTTTCTCTGTCACCTGCACTGTGTGGCTTGCTTGTGAAATCAAAGGATTTGCTAGAAATCTCCTTCCTGACCTACAGCATTCTTGGGGCAGACCTGGATGTCACCTGAGTTGAGACCGCTGCCTCTAGGGAGCTCTGCAGGGATGCTGTGACATGGGCAAACATCCACTGGGAGCTTGACTCATTGCATTTGAGCACATTTTGCTTTGGATCTAATTAGACTAGGAGCCCAGATGCTAAAGCCAGAAACCTAAACTGTTTTCTACCTTTCAGCAAGATGTGTGCAGCTTCCTTTGAATGTTGGCATGTGGAAATATTTTAAGTTTTTCTTTTCAAAGTAAGTGATGAGTGAGTAATTCTGAAGTCAAACCCACCAAATAAACCTTTAAATCAACTTTTCTTTCATTTTTTTTTTTTTGAGATACATATTGTAGGTTTGAGGCATTTCCATTGCTTTCTTAACCAAAATCATGAACAAACCCCCTTGATGATTTTGCATGCATTCAGAAGGGACATAATTATGATACATGCTTAGAAGCTTGATTTTTTTTTCTCTGCTAAGTGGAAGAATCAATGCTTCTGCTAGGGAGAAAGGACCCTGGGAGCACTGGAGTGTTGATTTTCATGGTGTTTCTGCAGCAGCCAGCACCACTTTCCACCAGGAGAGTTAGAGGTGAACATCTGTATATTGCTACAGCAATGTACATAGCTTAAAGCAGAATCTACTGAAGCTAATAAAGAGAAACACGGAGGTTGAGTGTTGAAGTGGAGGTGGTTTGTACTTAAAGTACAGGACTTGGAGGAGATCTGGGTTCTGTTTTTCACTTCTGCTGGCTTGCTGTGTAACCTTGGAGCAAATTGCTCCAAGACTTATTCCACACAGGTAAGTTATAGTGTCTGAGCAGCACTGAGTGTGAGGGGCTAGTTCACACCACTATTGTCTCTTGATGAATTTTTGTATCAAATGTCAAATGTGCACAATTCGCAAGGGAAAGTTGTTTTAATTTTTGCTCTTTTATAGCTGGCAGACAGTCTTGCAAAATCAGGCTAGGAGAGTTAGAGCAGGTACTTTTCTGTATGCACAGTTGCTAGCAAATAACGGAGGCCAGATTAGTCTTCAGACAGAGCTGTGCATCTCCATGGTCTTCGGTGGGTTTGTATAGCTAAAACTGACTGGAGCCTAGTAAACAATTCAGTTGATCTTGCACAAAATGGAGCAGATTCATCTTGGCACTCCCTCAGCTGTGTTGACTCTGGGAGGCTGAAAGCAAAAAGCAACAACCAATTTTGTCATTAAAATCAGCAGCCTCTGAGGTTCAGATCTCTTGAAATAAGGTGCAACTTGCACATAATGACCCAGACTTTTGTTCTCACTTGCACCGATTTCTTTTATACTCTATTGGCTTAGTGTAGTTTCTCCTAACTTATGCCAGTCTAAGATCAAAATCGGGCCCTGTGACTTTTCAGAGTAAAACCACGTTTAATCTCCATGGGTCTCCATTTTCCTCCCCTTGTAAAGCCCTGGCAAAATGTTTCTACCCAACGTCTCTAAAGTGTTTTGAGATCCTTGGATAGATGTGGTGATAGAAGTATAAAGTTTTTTGTTGGTTTTTTTTTTTAAAGGAACTTATTATCCATCCTCAGAGAGGAAATACAAAGCAAGAGGAAGTTCAGATTTGATACGAAAGGCAGACACTGATATCCTATTAAAACAAGTAATGTGCCCTTTAATTATCTAATGGTGGCCTCTGCTGTTATCACCGATGGCAAAGGCTGGATGGCTGTATAGAGCTTTACAAAACGAAGGCTTGGTTCAGTGCCTGTTGAGATCAATGGAAAGACTTCCTTTGACTTCAATGGGCATTGAGTCAGGCACTGCAAGATCAAATAGGCTAATCAAATAATAACCTTAGGATGGTCTGACATGGTTTCTAGTCCCTGTGTAGGGCAGGGCAAGTAAATTAGACAACCAGCTGACAGTGTCTGCATCAACCTAGGGATTAGGTGAGACTCAGGACATTGGTTTTATGGGAATAGGATATCTGTAATGCCTGAACAAACAACAAAGCATGATTATATTAAACTGAAGGATAGGGACTTCAAGGGAGGACTTAAGTAGTGGCCACCCATCATTTTGTAGTTTGTCTAGGATACCCTCTGTCCAGGTGGAGGTGCCTATATCACAGCTAGTCCTCACAGTTGTGGCAGGCTTTTGAAGCAAGGCGGGTGCCTTCGTGTCTTAATAGCAAAGTTATTTGAATAGCATGACAGCAACTGTCTGGGCTGAAGGTTGATATGCAGATTAGCCATCTACTGTTGTTGGATGTAAAGGCTAAGGAGGGAGAGAAATGGGCAGGAGTAGTACCAAACATTAACTATAGGAATGACCATATGCAGAAAAGAGGATAGATTTAGAGTACTAGTCTGGAAGGACTTGCAAAGGGAAGATCTAATGGACACAAAGGAAAGTTAGTGATCACTGGGTTCAGTAAGCACAGGCATATGTGAGTGGGAAGAACAAAACAATACACTTTAAAAGAGCAGTAGGCAACCTCCACGGACATTTGGCTTGGCTCTAGCTAACAATTACTTAACTGAGGGATCATCTCCCAATTATCCACTTCCTCTAAGTTGGGGAGCATCTTTAAACTATAGCTTTTTTTCACTGCGGGAAATGTTAAAACCCCTTGGCTAGAAGCAATGAACGCTGGGCTGGGCAGAGCACCGGAAAGCCTTCTTTAAGGATTAAATCTGTGTAGACCAGGATGCTAAAGGTAGGCTGGATATTTTACAGGTTTTTCCTTCTCCAGCTTCTGTGCTTCCATCGTAGGCAACCAAGTTTAAAAACCAAGCACAAGCTTACACTGAAAACTGTCTGGAAAGGAATAGAGAAAAGATGTAACACTTGGTGAATACAGACATTCTCTGTGGATACCATCATGAGTTTTCATGCGCTGGAGATAGACTGCAATGCTGCAAAGTACAACGGCTCTTAGGCTGCATATGTCCTTTTTAAAAAGGAGGTAATGCTGAGGTGTTCGTCCTCCTGTGGAGTTACCAGACCAGATGCTGGCCTGAGCTCTGGCTGTCCAGACACGAGAGATTTGCACAAGGGTCTCATAGGATGATCTGCTCTGAAGAATAGGCTATCCGTCCTACATAGTGCTGGTCTCAGACTGCAGGATTAATCATTTAAAGAAAATCCATGGTGAGTGGTTCAATCCTGCTTTATTCACAGAAGACTCCCTCACCAAATTGCCCAGGAAGGAGTTAGCCAAAATGGGCTTTTCAGGAAGGAACATTCTTGCAGTCAAAAGGCATCCAAAATTATTCAGGAAAACTTTGAGGATCTGCCCTTAAAACTCTCTGGAAAACAGTACGCGTGATGGCACTTTGCACATTTAGACTACTGTTCCAAATTTTGGCAAAATTCTTGAAGCTCATGGCAGCAGGGTTTGCTAACATGTTAGAGAGCACTGAGAGTCTGAGGAAGTAGCCTGGAGAGACCTTGGGGTCCTGATGGTCCACGTAGTACATCCACACCATCTGCTTAGCTTAAAATGGCAAAGCAGCTAGTGGTTTCAAGTGGCAGAACATTTCCTGAAATGTGGGCAATTCCAAGAGTTTTAGGCCCATCTCAGAGGCATTTTTTGACCCAAGAAAATACCCAAGCACCTCTATGCATCCTAAGGGGATTCTTCATGGCTTTGCTGCTGGTTACTTGAGTGCAAATGCAGCAGCAAGCAAGCTTGCAAACAACACCAAACTTCACAAGGAAGCAAGTCAAGGAAGGTAGAAACAAACCATAAAGTAATCCAGAGAAAGACTAAGGCAATGCTGTACCAATAAATGCAAAATCCAATGCCCTGGGGAACAGGAAACAAACCACCCAGAGGGAAGTGAGAGTACTTCACTAATGAGCCACACCCACTGCCTGGAAAAAAAAAGAAGCTTATTTCCAGTAAATCCTAGGTGGCTCTGTCATGCATGAGGTGCTCTCTGTGCAGCAGATGAGGTCTGGAATCTGAATGGGGGCTGGTTCAAAGTAGTTGTTTTTGGCTTTGTTTATTCATAGGTGGCAAAATGCTTTATGGGGATAGGCGAGTTTCGCAATCTGTTTCAAAGACAGGGGAAACCAAGGTTCAGAGAGAAAGGACGTGCCAAAGGTTTCAGAGAGTTAATGCAAAGATGGGAACGTGGCTCAGGCCTTCTGGCACTCAGTTCTGCGAGTGGCCTGCAGCATAATGAATGATTGCTGCCTGAGGGATTCCCCATCAGTGGGTGAGTAGCAGGCAGTCCAGCCCATCGCCTGGGGTTCATGCACTTAAAAACTGAAGGTGGTTCCTAAATCAGTTTGTGAGGGCTTCTGTGCTTTAGAAAGTCCTGTTGTTTTAGCTGTCTTGGTATAGTTAACCAGAAAACCACTCCTTATGTGGATGCAATTTTACCCTTGCCTGAAAATGCCATGCAGAAAAGGGAAATAAGATACACTCCATACTGATGCAATGAGGTCAGTAAAAGATCTCTTCCCCTGACAGCTTCACTGGAAAGACTTTTCTAGTGTGGTCTGGGACCTGGTGGGCCTTCTGCAGCTGTGTACTTGTGCTGCTTGTGAGTACAGATGTTGAGTTGCCAGGGACTGAAATTGTAAACGGTGGGGATGCAGCCCCCTCCTCTCACTCTTCCGCCTGCCCATTGCAAAGTGCTAAATGGAGCATCTTGCCGCTGGTGCCAATGGTTCATCACCTGTTCTTGCCTGACAGTGAAGGGCTGCGTAGGAGAAACTTGGACCATCATTTGGACCTTTTTCTTTTTATTATTTTCTTGGGTTTTGTTTGAAGCTTGCCGAAGACTTTGCTTTTATGCTGCACAAGTGATGGATTTTTTCAGCCCTTAACTAGAATTTGTATCTTTTGGGAAGAGCTCCTGAAACTAGCCAGAGAACAGCTATATTAAGAAAAAAATAGACACCCAATTGCCTTTTGAAAACCTAGTTTGCCATGTAACTGCTTACATTTTGAGCAGATCTCTTGGAAATCTAGACCCCAAAGCAGGTGCTAGATCCTCTGGGCAATCCCAGCCGAAAGTCTCAGCAAGCTGCACACTCCAGGGGTGCCAAGAGACTTGAAACCTTGTCCTAATTTGTGATGCCTAAATGGGAGCTGGTCTCCTTTGAAAATGTGGCTTCTAGTGAATGGTGCCCTGGCTGTCGCAGCACATTCTTGAATGATTCCTCAGCCACTCTCAGTGCAGCCTGTGCTCTGCATGCATCTGCCTGAATGATCGTTGGGTGTCTTGATCTTGTAGTTCTTCCTCCCGCATTGCCCCCAGTTTGAAAGAAATGCAACATTAGCACCCTGAATTCTAGATAGCAGAGAAAAGTGGGAGCCAAAGGGATCTGGGACACCTGAATAATGGGTTGCAAGCAGAAGAAATCATCTAAAAGCAGGTGATTTCACACCCCCGCCTTTCCCAGAGGGGAAAGAAAGATACTATTTTTTAAGAAAAAAATAATGTGAGGCAGATAATCTGTGCCATGTGTACTTCACTCTGAGTAAGCTCCTAGCTCCCGCCGTGGGGATGAGAACACAACCCAAGCTCTGCCTCCACATTACACAATCCTCTCTCACTTGCTGACTTATGTCTGGGTTGCCAGGCGCTTTAATCCAGTCGGCTCCTTCACCCTCTGCAGCCCCCTGCGTTCCCCACCCCCATAACTCGACACATCGGCAGCCCCAGGTTTGCTCTCAGCCCTCATCCCCAGGCGGATGTCAGGGAGCCAGACGGGCAGCCATGGCTGTTGCAGCTGAGCTCCCAGCCTGGAACAATGGAGTCATTGAAGGCTGGAGCCAGGGGTTAGGCTCTGACTGGCCAGGCTGTGGGCTGCGGACGAGGAGAACAGCTGAAGCCTGCTTGTTCTAGCCTAACCATGTTGCAGCCAAAAATAGGAGCGTGGTGGAGATTCTCAGGCTGCACCTCCTCATTTGAAGGCCTCGTCTTGTTTGTGCATTGGGTTTTTCAGAGTATTTATGGAACCAAGAAGGGGGTGGGGGGACTTAGCAGTTGCATGAATTTAGTTATTGGCATTGAGAAGGAGAGATGCTTGTTTTTTTTCTTTTTTTTTTTCTTTTCTAATTAGGTGGCTTATACTTCTTTGTGAGCTCCCTTCCCACACTGAGGACTTGGGGTGGGCAGGGAGCGTGCACCTGGCCCTGGGTCCCTCAGGGAGAGGTGACCGGTCAGAAGGTGCCTCCAGGGCTGAGAAACAAAGGCGCCCGGCTAGGAGGCATCTGAAGGGAGGTGGGCGGTGATGGGGGGGGTGTTGCAGGGAGAGGATGATGCTTCAACTCTTCTGCCTCAACACCTACTTCTGTCCCATCAGGAGGGTGGCCATCGTAGAGGTCATTCCAGGTTTCTGCTCCTCTGTTCTCTATTGATACGAAACCCGGCGCCTTTAGGTGCTGTATTTTTCTCGAGAGAAAAAAAGAGGACATAAAGGCATCAGGTTTCGTATCGAGAGAGGACAGAGGACAACCAGACCATCCTCTGTGATGGCCACCTTACCCATCAGTTGAGAAAAACCAATGGTTTTGGTGCCTGCTTCTGTGGGCAGTGCCAACAAGTCACACTTCTGTACCCCTGCGAGCCTCTGTGTGACTTGGATAGTGATGTTACTCTACTTGCAATTGTACAGGTAAGGAAATTGAGGCCCAGAGCTGAAGTGACTCGCCTAGTGATCTGGACAGCTGAGTTCTGTTCCTGGCTGATCTCAAATGAATTGCTTCATCTCTCTGCCTCCCTTTGTTTTCCCTCCTAATTTTTCTCTTTATCCAGTGGCTAGGACCCTCCTGCTGAAGTCGGTGTAGTGCCTACATATAGCGGGGCCTGGTTTCAGAGGCCTCTACATAGCTGGCAGCTGTTCTTTGGTTCTTGTAACACAGCCCACTCATCTGAGGCTCCCTGTGTCTCAGGGCAAGCCTGGTGTTGCCTGGCCCAGCTGAAAGTCTTGACTGCAGTTCTGTGCCATCATGGATGGATGCTTGGCTCTCTCCTTGGCGTGAGAGCAGGCTGTATGCTGGCTGAGCTCAGCAGCATGAAGACAGGTGGCTTGCGGGCTATGTGGCATGGTTGATGGGGTCTCCGGCCTTATTTCTCAGTGTCGGTGAGAGGTTTGGTTGTGTTCTTTGGGCAGCTCTCCGTGCTTGTGTCGCCTGCCTGGAAAAGTTTACACATTCTTATGAACAGTCCACATGAATGGATGAGAGTCTACTATAGGTAGTGATTCATGGAGTCGTTCCTTTAGATCCAGGAAAAGCTTTTAGAGCTCCAGCAAAAGCTCCTACTTTTAGAGATGAAAGTTGCAACTTTGGATCCCATTGATGACTAAGCTGAGGATGGGCTGGGGGAAAAGGGGGGAAAGCCATTAGCGATCATATGGGGAAAACCCACTGAAGAGAACCTGGAAATCCTTTGTTCTTGCCAGTCAGTGACTTCTGCCTTTCCCACTCTCTGTCTTGTCAACTCCATCATAAGATCTTTGGGACAGGGGCCACCTAGCACCGTTTGTCCAGCACCTGGCACCAAGGGGCCCTGTTTGTGGTTTGTTCCTAGGCGCTAGTGTAATCGGTGGGATGGAGCCTGAGATGTACGCACCAAACAGCCTCCCCTATTTCTTGTGAGCGTCCTGAAATCTGAGCAACTTGGGCCAGAGGCAACCTTTAGCAGCATTTGCCTGTTTATCAGGAGCTTAGCAAAGAGCTCTGGAGCAACCATAGGGCATTAGGGCCGTATCTGGCGTGCTGGCAAAAGGAGAGCCTTGCATTCCTGGATGGAGGGATCCAGCAGCCAACAAGAGTGAATCAAACAGCTCCACCATCTTGGTATTTCCTTTCCCTGCCCCCTCCCTTCAGGACCCCTGGCATTCTCAATGCCTTGCATTTACTCTCGACTCCTCTCATTCAGCGGGTGTTGAAGGCAACAGCTGCAGGCTGCTTTGTAACGCTCTGGACTGTTGTCAGAGCAGCTCCATAGGAAGGGGAGACTAGATTTCATGTTGTAGTGGAACTCAAGGATGCTGGCTTGTCCGCACGATTACTTGCACATGTAAGGTGTCCGTCCGAGTATGGGAGTGCATGAAAATCTATAGCTTGAAATTTGGGGTGGAATTCTACCCCGGCTGCCAAGGGCCGAATTCAGCCTTCACCGACACCTGCATGTTCCTCGGGGGTTATGGTGTGCGCTCTGTTAAACCTCCACAGCCCCTTTGAACTCAACAGGGTTACAGAGAAGAACTGAGGGTAGCCCAGCTGGGGTCTTGGGCGCGGGTATCTGACTAGCATAATGGTACCTGTTAGGGGTCCTGCCAGTTGCCTCTTTCCTTTCCTGACTTGCTGCATTTATAAACTTTGGAGCGAAGGGAAGATCACAGTGTCCTGCTGGCCTGACAACAGCCTGGTGCTGCGGTGTTACCTGGGCAGCACCTTCTGCACCACTGCCCAGGGCCCGTCCTCCAGCCTCCATGCTGTGCCTGAGGTGCCAGTCTCGTCACTTGGGATTTGGCACAGGCCAAGGCAGAGACTGGCCTCTCTGTCCTAGGGTGAGAGAAGACTTCTTGAGCCTCCCTAGGTCCATCACAAGATCCTCCTGAACGATGACTCCTTCTGATGTGGAATTACTTGCCTGTGTGCACACAAACCTGGTGCAAATGGGTCCCTTCCATGTGTGCCACAACTGTGCTGCTGCTTTGTCTTATGTTTGATTAAAGTTGGGTGTGTGTTTGTCATCTCTGTGTTAATTGGGTGTTTATAATGAATCCTTATGCAGCTCCAGGAATACCTAGGGCATTAGGGAAACGGGCCTAAATTCCATTGAAATCCCCTAAGGTGGGCACCCAACTCCCTGGGACTTCTTTGAAAATCCTAGTTATCCTCAAGACGATAAAGGTAGGCAGGGAGTATCCTCTACTGTGGAGGGGGAGGGAAGAAGTCAAGGATGGCATGGGGATATTTACGGCGCTGAAAGGAGATTAGAAACTCAGAGGTAAGGAGACCCAAACTGAATTCTGGGGGTGGAGGGGGGAATAGTCCTGGCAAGCTGGGAAGGGTGAATGGGAGCGGGGAGTGATAACAGCAAATGCTTTGAAGTCTTGGCAATATCAATTGCAGCTTTTTCTTTCATGGACCTGCCTGAAAAGACTGGACAGAAAAATGATTCTAGGTCGCCCATATCGCTGCTGCCCTTTGCGAGGGGGAATGTGCTCGAGGCGCAGAAGATGGGGAAGGGCGTCCTGCCTTCTTATGAAGTCCACAGCTGTCTCCTTTGGGGTCTTCAAAGGGGGATCCACTGGCAGCTCTTTTGGGTTTCCACAGATGGGCTGAACCCCAGTCGTATATCTAAGAAACCGCCCCATCAGGCTCTAGCCCTTGTGCTCCCTGGGGCAATGCTGTCTCACGGAGGTGGCTCTGCAGGTGGGCTCTGGAGTTCTAGACAGCATTTGTTTGAAACTAGTAAAAGGAAGATGTACAATTTGAAATTCAGGGTGGCACAAGCCTTAGTTCAGGAACCTTAAAATGAGGGGCCTGTTTGCTACTAATAAAGATGACAACCAATATACCCACAACCATCCTCCGTTTGAAGATGTGCATACACCCGAGTCATATGTGCCATCCCAATTCAGGCTTCCTGTGACACTTCCAGTGCTCCCACTTGCACATTAGGGACAGTGTTTTCAAACCTGGTGCCTACAGTTAGGCCCCTAAATCCATGTTAAAAGTAAGCAACTGAAATAGAAATGTTGTCTTTTGATAGTCCTTAACCATCTGTGGTTCCTATTAACTCTGAAAATCAGGCGTGTTACATGAAAGTGCCTACGTGGAAGCAGGAGTTTAACTCAACGCATCCGGAGCTGAAAATTCTGGTCAGGGTTTGGTTCCTACTTGAGCGATCTGATTTCAGGTGTAACCTAAGTGATGGCAGCTGCCTAAAACTAATGTAAGATCTGGGTGAGACCATCGACTGTACCAGTCCAACTTTTGCCTTTGGATCCCTCCAGCTGCATCAACATGCACGCCCCATAGCCCATCTGGGGATAGGATTTGGACAGTTGTATCCAGGTTGTGCAATAATTGAAGGATTAATGACTGATCGCCGCTTAGGACAACAGGACCCCTGAGTGCCCATCTACTCTGCGGGTAAAACTCAGGGCAGTGCAAGACAAAGCTTTGCAACGCAATCCTTCCAATTACCTCGCTGAGCTCCTCGCACGCTGTAAAACGCGCTGTCAGCTGCGCTCCTGGCAAGCAAGGAACCGGCTTGGAAATGAATTGCCTATTGACCTAACTGGCAGCTACGGATTCGGGGGCTTGCGCGCCGGAGTTAGCTGCAAAATCTCGACCCCCTTTCTCCTCCCGGCTCGATCCCCATCCTCACCCCAGTTCTCTACTCTGGTGGAGCAAGTTCTTGTGCCTGCCCCTACCTGTGTGTGCATGTGTGTGCTAATGTTCTATCCCCGCCCCCCTGTTGTGGCTGAGTGTTCTGATTGGCTCGCGTTTCTATGGTTACGGCAGCTCCTGGGGGCCCAGGAAGAGCCGTTGGATGGTGGAGCTGGCAGCATCAGCAGCCTCCGACACATGTCCCTCTGGATCATCCAGGAACTTGACAGGGAGATTGTGTGCGTCTGAGTGACAGAGCAGGAGACAAAGAAAGGAGGAGAGCGAGAGAGAGCGTGAGCAGGAAAACCCAGTGCGTACTGGGTACCAGGGTTGCCCCCAACAGGTTATCCTCTGAACAGGCTTATAAAAAAAAAAAAATCATATAAAAAAATAGATGAGAAAATTGCAGGGATGAAGGTGACACTTGTTAGACTTCCTTCCTCTGGAAATCTTGAGACCTAAACAACATTTAAATGTCACGTGCATCTGACCATTCCCATCTTCACTGGCTTTATCCCACCATGTCTTCTCTCTTTCCAGTTCTCTGGGATTCTTTTTCCTTTTTTTTTAAATACGGCTTTAAACATCCTTTATTTAAAACAGATTAAAAAGTTAGGATAGCACACAGCTCTGTCTGGTGCATTATTGGCTCCGTTGGTAAGCAGGTCTCAGTCTACTCCTGGTTTCATCAGTAGTTTGGCACCCTTAACCAGTTGCCGATGAGCTTTTACTAGCAGCTTTCAGGTGTGAATGATTGGACTGAGCAGGCTGTTTGATTTGGGGACATAGTGGCATAATGACATGGTAAAACTTGTCATTTGTGCCTGCTGTGGTGGCTCCCCTTTCCCAAAATACAGTTGGAATAAGTGGTATGAGCAGCAGCCTTTCAAAACTGTACCCAGAATTTCTTAAGACCTTTCAGACGTTAACTTCTTGAGTCCTCCCCAAACTCCTAGGAGATAAGGAAATATCTGTGCTGGCGTGAGCTCTCCAAAAAATGCACAAAAAATAAGCTGCGCCTGTGATGGATTAGGGACTGGGGCACAAGAAGGGTGCTAGTAAATGGGCCAACGGCTCCGAGGGGTAAGAGCCAAGGAAGGAAAAACTTCCTTTAACTCCCCAAATGAGGATAAGCTGTGACATAGGGAGTCTCCAGCAGATGGAGATCTGGGAAAGCTGGCACCCAGATCTCCCTCCTCCCAGCTTCCAGCCGGGGGGCTGTTTGAGGATGGGTGGTGGCAGGGAGCTCTAACTTGAGAGGTGCCTGGCTGGACACAGATAAAGGGATTTCTGGTCAGCTTGTTTAGGAACAGCTACAAATCCCAGTAGGATCAAGAGATTGCGCAGTGCCTTGGCTGTTGGGTGACTACCAATTTTCTCATATGTGCCTGTTATAGAAATCTCAGCACTTCATAACAGGCTGGTGAAGAATATCAAGGCCAACCAGAGATCTGATCTTCTGAGCTGCTTTGAAGGTGCCCCCACTATAGATGGTACCTTGGTGGGAGTTGAGGGCTGGCTGGAGTAATGTACTGGGTCTGGTATGGAATTGCTGTTAACTCCAGCCTGGTGGGGGTAAAGCTTCCCGAGGCAGGCCTGGTCCCTCTCTCTGATGCCCAAGAGTGTATGCATCTCTTATGAAGCACGGTGATGCAGCATGCTTGCTGTGTGTGGCTTTGCCTGCTCTTCCTGTTCTCTTGAAAGGAAGCAGAGATGAATAGTTATGCACTCCTGAGCCTAGGGTTTGCCTGGATAGTGCAGGAAAAGACCAAGAACAGTAAGTGGCAACCTTGTGGGAAGCAGAGCTGGGTTGGGGGACCGAAGACAGAGACTGCCTGGGAATGTGTCACGAGGCTTCAGTAACACAAGTGTTATGTTCTACGTTGAGTTGGTTACATCTTTCTCCTCGCTCCGCTTGCTCTGCCATCTTCATGTACAGCCTGCTTCTTGCCCTAGATTCGGGGCTCCTTCCAGGCTGGTCCACCCTGACAAAATATTCAGGAGACTAGCCAGCTGGGAGGGTTACTGGAGCCAGGTCTTAGGCAGGTTTCTTATTTTACCCTATTTTGACTTTGCTTGCAGAGAGTTTTATACATAGTGGCTGCATCCAGGTGTAGTGCTAAGTCCCAGCACTTCTCCCAAGTCCCAGAGTTTTGAGCCAATGGACACTAGAAATCACAAAAAAAGCCCCTTGGTTACTCTTGGCTTCTCCTTTGGTTGTTCCTAAATCCTGGTAAGAATCTGGAGGTGAGGTCCTGATTCCACTGAGCTGTCTGTTTGCATCACCCGTGTCCAGTGCTGTACGAAATGTAAGAGTCCAGCAGCCTTGCACAACTGTCCTGAGGAGTCACCAGCCCAGGTAACACAAAGTGCTTGGCCTGTCAGTGGGCAAATGAATGAATTTTACTCTTTGATTAAAAAATGATTCTTTCCAAGTGAGTGGAATTGTTGGTAAAGCCAGTAAAAACAAATGCAGGGATAAGTGATGACATGCCTATGCTGCTCTCCCTCCTCCTCTCCAGGTGAAGAGGCTGCCATGTGCATATTTGAATGAATTCATTGCAATCCTAGCACACCAGGCCGAGGGACTGACAGAAGGCTGCATAACACTGGCAGTCACTCTGTGGCTAGGAATAGACATAGCATTTGTCCCAGGACCAGTTGTGTTTGTGGTTGTGTTGGAAGTGAAAAGTCCCAAGATTGGCATCTACACACATCACCCTTCCAATGAGGGTTTAGTGAGTAGCTGAATGCACTGCCACTTTTCTGCCATGGATTCAGTGATGCAGTCCTGGGACAACCATGCAGATGCATTTCCCAATATCATGGAACAAGCTCTTAGCACTTCTTATCCCATGGACCTTTTTAGGGTTTGTCTTGGGACAATGGACATAGATGTCTGAATAATTACACTGTGTCCTAGGATCATTTTTCTTTTTCTCCAGGGGAAAATGCAGTGTCTGTCTGTAGTTTGTATGCTGAATGGGAGACCTACCAGGTCTGGGAGTTGTTACTATAGCAGTGATAAAGCTGCATAATCCTTGTGTAGTGGTAGCAGGGTGACAGAGGATGGATCGCTTTACACCTCCTTGTTTCTTTATGTGCTTCCTTGAAAGCATCTGTTACTTGCCATGGCTGAAGATGGGATCATGAGCTAGATGGACCTCTGGTTTGATGCAGTATGGCAGTTCAGGGTGAGTCATATGGAGTGAACATCCCAGAGAGACCTGCTGCTGGGGTCTACACCAGCAGTCAAACTTCATGCATTTACACACCCTCCCACTTCCTGAGGTTTGTCAAGGGCTGTGTGTGCGTGTGTGCATGGGCCTGATCTGCTTTGGACCCTCTGGATGCTCTGGCAATATAAGATGTTCTTGCACCTTTCTCCTGAGGCTTTGTGTTCTTTAGAAGCTCTCATTAATCCTCCAGCTTCCCCATGAGGTAGGTAAGTTTTCCATCCTCTGGGAATGGGGTAGGTAGGGCACAGGCCCGTTCTCTGACTCTCCCACTGCTCGCCAGCTGGGACCTACTGACTCCTAGTTCCCTAGCAGACGACGAAGCCTGCTCACTCTGGCATCACTGAGCGGGTGAATTCTGGGCCTGGGATCCCAAGCGCCACCATCTCATTCCTCGCAGTGGAGACCAGCGTGTCCTGCAGGCATCAGGTAAGCAGGAATCATGACTGGTTTCCAATCGCTTTTCTAGTCCTTCCTGTGTGCACCTTGAGCCGGGAGCTTTTGGAGTCACTTGCTCAGGACTTTCATTGCCAGGCCTCCTAGCTGGAAAAGCTGTGTTTACTCTTCCTTGTTCCCTTCTCTGCTTTCTCCCCAGGCAGATTAAAGCAAGACAGGAAAGGGCGGATGCAGCTCCTCTTTTACAAGTCCCTGCAAGTTAGTTGGGAGCTGCTTGGTTCATACACCTGGGCCACCTTCCCTTCTTGCTGCATTAACTCTTTCATACACCCAGGCAGAGGTCTGGCTGGAGCAGGCGGCTTTCCAGGTGGTTTCAGCTCACCATGAGCACATTGTACTGTAAGTGTTTTGGTGATGTCTCTAGAAGAGGAAGCAAGGTTGCTGTGATCTATGCAGCAGCCACTCATTGATTCAGCCTTCAGGCGTTGCATCTCTGCCATTCCCAAAATGGACTGTTGGCTGTTGACCATATGTGGGCCCTCCGGACTTAAAGACCAGGTGGGACAACTCAAAATTGACTCACTTCTGACGCAGGCAGACAAAGGGAAGAAGTAGAAGCTATGGTCCTGATTCTTGGTTGCCCACCAACTTGTGCCACTGTTTACATCCACACAGAATCGGGAACAAACAGTAGTAATTTGTTTTCATGCTCACTCAGCACTGGTGCGACTGACTCGAGATCCCAGGGCGTCAGAGAATCGGGCTGCTTGTTCTTTACAGTTCTCCCACTGCTTGTATCTTGCCACAGTGTTCACACAAAAGTGCGCTACTGCACACCATGGGTTATAGGGACAGCTCTTCCACCTCTCGGGAACCAAGTGAGCTTCCCATCATCTC
The DNA here is from genome assembly GCF_001723895.1 of Crocodylus porosus. NCBI lineage: Eukaryota > Metazoa > Chordata > Crocodylia > Crocodylidae > Crocodylus > Crocodylus porosus. The sequence goes on from NW_017728925.1 coordinate 10,679,034, forward strand.
AGTGTGTCTCCTGATTTCCATATGCTAAATGCTCAGAATTGGAACTTGCATTTAGATCTGGATTTTGCAGTGGGCTGGCCTGGAAATCCAGACCAACCCCTGACTTGGACTCCAATGCTGAAAGGTACCTGCATCAGGAAGGCCATCAGATGAATAAACTTGACTGCCCCTCTCCAGCCCTTCCCACCAACTTGTTTGTGAATTAAATCCATGTATCATTGCTACAGGACTGGTTTCTCACTGGAGTTAGTTAAAATTATTCCCATGAAATTGGTTTGCTTGACATTTTATTTTTGTGTTGAAAAGAAAGCCTTTGTGAAAGTCTTTCCCCAATTTATTTCCTTTTTGTTGCATTTTAATTTTGTTTGGGGTTTTTTTTGCAATTTCCTTTCATTGTTGAAGAGCTTGTAAGTATTCATTTTTCAGTGGGAAGGAAGGGGGAAATAAATTTGTGATTTAAAAACTCTCCCATTTGCTTTCCCTTCTCCCCAAATAAAAAATCCAAGCAGCTGTCACTTCCAGTAAGAGACTATTCCAGCTGCAGGGAAGACTATGGTGATTTGAGTTAAATTTAGGGCTATTTTTACTTGCTTCAGTTCCATGTCCTGCTGTTGTTCCCATGTTGCTTCCTGAAGGCAAAGGGCATAAAGCTGAACGTGTGCATACATTTCCAAGACACTCGGGTGCATCCCAGAGATGCAACTTGGATTTCCCCCCTGCTTTTAAATCCTGTTTGGTCTCCAAGTCAGACACTTGTTTGCTTTTTCGTATTTCATACTCTTTAAAGCAAAAGGTGGTGCAAAGAAAGGAACCTGATAGAAACTGATGCATCCTAAGAGTGAGATTCCCTGGGCTGATTTAACGGAAGAAGACTTTGAAGAGACATTCACGGAGACACTTGTGCTTCCAGTGAGAAGCTTCCATACCACCATAGGGCCTGTCTGTGGGTCAGGAGTAATTACTGTACGTGTTCAGCACTGGGGGCCCAGTTAGGCACTGTCCTGAAGAGGTGGAAATATTGTTGTGTGTGCATGTCTTGTACTAGCTGAAGCCAGGTAAGCAGTGCAGGGGGGCTTGAGACCTGCTGCCTTGCCCCAACTGCTCTTACCATGTGGCAGGAGTGAAGACTGAGATTATCTAGTCATCTTCCGCATGTGCTCGTTCTTTTCTACACTGCGGGCTCCATCCTGCCCATCTGCCACCTCCCTGCTTGTGCGTAAGGGTGTGGATGGATAAAGAACAGGGGCTGTAGCTGCTGCTCTGCACGGAGAGCCCTGCCTATCCCTTAACCTTCCCTGTGCCCTTTTGTGGCCTCTACCCATGCTGGAATATAGCAGCTGTGTCCCGCAGGAGGACTGCCAGGATGCTCATTTCAAATGACATCTGCACAGTGTAGCAATGCAGTCCCTTGCATTCTTCTTGCTGGCTTATGGGTGTAGGTCTAGCATCCAGTTGGACATGCTGTCTTGAGCAAAGGGCTGCCTTCTCCGGGGTTTCTACACAAACCACTTTCTTCAGCCTTAGCCATTAAAAGAGCCCCAGTCTGTCTGAGGCTTAGTTTTCACAAAAAAAAAAAAATGAAATCCTAGCACAGAAAGGAAGAACTTGGGTCAAGAGGTTGTAACAACCCTATGTAGTACGTCTACCTGCGACCAGGTGACATGGTATTAAACGTGACTTGTCCTTATGTTCACCAATTGCAAAGTTGTGTTTAAAACCAGGGTAATTAATGCAGCCCCTTGAGGTCGTGCTCTACCACAACCTACTTGCCTCCAGAGCCCTGACAGATCAAACAGTGACCTTTAATGAACATAGAGAGTGTTTCTTCCCACCCGCCATAAAATCACAACCTGGAAAGCAGCTGTGTGTGTGGAGTTGGCACCCAATTGCCCTCTCCACTGGTATTTCAGTAGCAGTCCCCCCTTCCAAACTAGTGTGTGTGTGATGGCTGCAGCACAGTTCTTCTTTCTGCTGCATAATAAAACAGCTGAAAACCCAGTGTTTCTCAGTCATAAAACCCACACCTTCTTAGGTGTGACACCCAAGTCCTTTCAAGAAAGGCAAATTGAGTGGAAAAACTAGTTGTCACAGACAGGAAGAGGTTTGGGTGAAATATGTAAGAAAACAGGAGTAGGACCTAACATAGAGGTGGGTGGGGAATGGCTGCAAGAAACTTGTAAGGGGTGTGTGTATTGTAAAAATTCCCATTCTGCATAAGGATACAACCTTTCAAAATGAAAAACTTTTAATGAGAAAAGAATCTCTTCCCTTCCCCAATTCCAGAACAACCAGTAGTCCAGTGTTACGGCAGATATCTGGCATGCGGGAGACCCAAGCATGAATCCTTTCTCTGCCCAACTTGGGGACTTGCACCTGTGTGTTTCCATCTCTCCGGTGAAGGCTCCAATGACTGGGTTATTCTGGGTAGTAGCATGGGTGTGTGTTCCCCTCTCATTATGACTTAACTCAGAAGGTCCACCCTGAGTTAGGGAAACCCTTGCAACAAAAAACTCATTGAAATTTCTCTGTTCCTACAAAAAGTTTTGGGTTTGATCAATTAGCATTTTCTAATGAAAAATTACACCCAGAGTAAAAATTCTCAGCTAGTGCTAGTGTAGGGTGGAGTGGGGTGGGGTATTCACTCTGCGTCCTTGGAGGGGAGTGGGAGATGACTCTTAGGCAGCTCTGACTGTTGCAGAAAGAAAGATGAAAGATTTGGGGCCCTGCTCCTTTAGTGTAGCTGTATGAATAAAAATTGGGAGAGAAGCATCCTCTTCTGTCTGCCCTGGTCACTGGTGTAAGTGATGAGACAGCAAACAGGGCCTAAGATGGCAGACTGCAGCCTTGGAGATCCATCACGGGCTTCAGGGGAGGACCTCGGAGGAGCAAAGCTGGGGCAGGTCCTCTGTAAATGAGTCCTGCAATGAATTCCCTCGAGCTACACTGACCTACTTACTGCCTTGGATCTGACCCACAGAAATCTGTTTGCAGGAAGATCTATGTCTACTACCAAGTCATGGTCCCATAAAGCCTTCCCACAGAAGACAGCAGCTGGAGTGCACCCTTCCAATTCTGCCACAGATGTGCAGATGAGCCCCTCGTTGGTAAGAGCATGATGATAAGCCACAGATTTCCACCCCCCTTTTTTTTCTATTCTGGGTAAAGACCTGGAAGCTGCTTCAGGGCTTAGTACGTGTACAGTGAATATGGGTGAGCAAGGGGGTGCTTCCCATTCTCACTGTGATCCATGCCATGCATACATTTAGTTGCCTTGCCTATGACAGCCAGACAGCCTTATTGTGCCACTCAGTATCCTCTGATACCTTTGCACAGTGTAAAAGGCAAGTGTGGTAGAAATGGCTGGGGAGCTCTGATGCCATAGTCCATTTTTTTCCATATGTAGAAATGAGGCGTGTTGTCCCTGGAACATCTGTTAGAAGAGAGAGACCCTGTCCTCTTTCTCAGACGCTTAACTTTTTTGTTAGAGATCGAGGAAAAATCATTCAGTCTCCAGGGCCTGACCCATAGATCCCGAGCATTAGACCATGCTCTGAGTGCCTGCCTAGTTCTGTCTATGGAAGCACAATGAGAGTCGCGGTGACAAGGATGGGATATAAGACAACCAAAGCATTTGTTTTGTAGCTGTGTACACCAGAGCGTGGATAAATGCACAGGCAGATTTGAATGCACGGTTGTTTAAATACAGCAGGAGTGTCTGATTCCCTGCATGCTTATTTCACAGATTTTAGTTGCACATTTCCTGCACAACACTTTGGAAATTTAAACCTACAGGTATGCTCTTTTGGGGAGCAAAACAAAGGTTTTTGTCCTATTTAGATTATGGAAGAGTACTGGGTTCCCCAGTCGGGGTTTGCTTGCAAAAGCAGATAGGACTGAGTTCCTTCCCTAAGAGCAAACGTATTAGGCCGTGGAATGGCATGGGGCTGGTCCACAGGCTGGACTGAGCCCTCCGACTGGGCTTGCATGCCAGATCCAGTGCTTGTCCTGCACCAGCCCCGTGCAGGTGCTGCATACAATACTCAACCTGGACTGCTTGCCCTGGACTGGCCTGGCACAGGCGCCTTGTGCAGATTGCGTCCCAGACCTGCCCCACATGGGTGCCACGCGTAGCGCTTGCCCTGGATCAGCACAATGGGCTGGGTGATAGAGGTCCCTGAGCTGGATCTTTGGCACCCCTGATCTAAGGAATATGGAAGGGGGTGCTTTGCTTTGGTGATTTCGAATGAACTTCAGCACTTCAGAAAGGTTTTATTTGTGAAGAGTGTTGTCCTGCTTCCCTTGACATGCAGGGTGTTTTGCCACTGACTTCAAAGGAAAGTATGCTAGGCCAAAGGGTGCCCTGGGTACAAAAGGGGCAATAAGCATTTATCATTAGAAACGGCTACTGCACATTTTTGGTGACTCAAAACCTAGCTTGGCCTTGGTTTGCTTGGCCTTAACTCATGGAATTCCTACCTGGAGCTTAAGTGCTACATGAGGACTAAGTAAGGGGTTGGCTGTACAAATGCTGACCAGTAAGTCCCAGAAAATTCAACAGGAGTTGCAAGACACGTGGCATCTCCCAGAATTGGGCTGTACAAGTATCCCAGGGCAGCTTTGCCTGATGAGGGGCTTCAGGGCTTGTCCGGCTGTCTTGCTCCTAGCCTCAACACATCTCTCCAGGCTCCAGGGTTTTTGCAATACAGTTTTTAAAAAACACTTCTTCATCTGTGGCACAAAACACAGGCAGCAGAAGCTGATGGCTGGGCTGTACGGGTCTGCAACGGATGGGGGAAAAGGAAGAGAGCCACATGCCAAAAAACAAAGGGAGCCAAATCCAGCCTACCCCATTGGGAGCTGAACCTTCCTGTCCCCCCAGCTTGCCGGCTTTAGGGGATTTACAGGGAAAGCTTTTCCGTTGTTCTGCCGTGGGCTGTGGGGGGAGCGCTGAATAAACATCCGGGCTGCAGACAGGGAGCGATCAATGGAGTTCTTGCTGCCTCTTCTCTCCCTCTTGCCTCTCTGCACATCTCTCTCCTCAGCCCTGCTCAGCAATCTCAGGGCAACTCCTCCTAAATAGGAAGGTTTAGACAGCCTGCCTCTCTGCCCCCTCCTGTCTGTCTCATGCATCTTCTTCCCCCTCGGCCCCCCCTTGCCCAGCCGCGTCTTGTGTTTTAGTTGTTATAAATAAAGCTCTAGGCACTGATTTGGGTGTACAATGACACCTTGTGTTATTAGACAGCACAGGACAGACTTCACAAGGGGAGCCTGCTCGCGCGCTCTCTGTTTCCTCCTGCATTTGTGATTGCCTGCTGCACGCAAGAAGTCTCACTCACAGCAACGGGGTGGATGGGAGCAGATGTCGTTTCTGCTTCCCAGCCATTGCCTAAGCGCTGAGCTTGTGGCACCCTGTTAAGAGTGTAGGATCCCAACCCGCACTCAGGCATAGTGTTTCATGTTTAAAGAGGGGGAGCTGCCATGGGGAGATAATGGAGGCAAAGAGGCAGTGGTACCTGGGCATGGGGCCCAGGTCCAAAGTGTCTTGTGACCTCTTTATATAAAGACCCTGGCTGTCACAAAAGAACAGGACTGGAGACTGAAAGTCCCCCACTCCCAGTCTTGTGCAATACCTCTACCCATGCACAGCAGGAGCAGGGGCCAGGCCAAGGTGGAGGAGAGGAGAGGAGGCAGAGCATGTGCCTTGCGGGGAATGGGCGGTGAGTATGGCCATCACACTTGGAAAGAGCCATTTAACAGCAACATGAGTTAAGACAACCCTCATGGGGGAAGCCTTGCCAGCCCCCACAGCCCCTGAATTGGAGAAATGCAAGCTGCCTCATTTCCAACCCACTGGCAAGTCCTGCCCGGTCCAGGGGAGAATTTGGTCCCGCCAAGTTGGGGGCAAATCTTGCATCCTTTGATGTCAGGGAGCATCCTAAGGAGCTGCCGTGTCTGTGGAGTTCATTAAGTGATTAACGGCGCTGGGCTTGTTTGGTGACTGGACCGGCCCAGCCTCACTAGGTCCGGCCGCCCCTCTCTGGGTCATAGCAAATCAGTAGTTTGCGCTCTATGTGGTTGGATTGCAGGGGCTCAAATGCTGACACGGGGGCAGGCTGATGTAAGGAGCTCGCTTGGGCTGAGTTCACAGCCAAAGGAGGCAGGTTTGTGCCATCCTTATTCTGCTGGTGGGAAGCTGTCACCCAAAGATGCATGTGGGGGTTGTGGGGAAGAGGAGGGAATGCACGTGGCAAAGCAGGGAGTAGGATTCAGGCTGGAGTGGAGGCTGCTGAGAACCAGGGCAGGATTTTACCCTGTGAGCCCCAACTCCTTGCTCTGGTGCTGTCTAACCACTAGACAATACTCTGCCTGCCCATTGCGTGCAGGGACAGGGGGGTGTCTGAAGCATCCTTTCTTGCTCGCTGACTCCAGTGCATCTACCCTGACCCCACGCGGCAGCCCCCAGTTCCAACACTTCTTGGGGAAGCTTTGGCAGGGCCGTGCACCTGGCCACCAAGAGCTCTCGTGCCTTCCTGTTGGGTGTCCCTTGCTTCGCTTGCTGGTGTATCCTGGGTGGGCCAGCTCTTGGCCTGTCTGGGCGATGACCCTAGGAAGCTGGGGGGGTGGGGATTTTGGCCATGCACATCCAATCCAGGCTCACACAGATCCTCCCCCTCTGTGTGGCACTGGTCAGGGCGCAGCTGGAGTACTGCGTCCAGTTCTGGGTGCCACACTTCAGGAGGGACGTGGACAGCATGGAGAGGGTCCAGAGGAGGCCACTTGCATGATCAGGGGCGCAGGGCAGGCCCGATGAGGACAGGCTGCGGGATCTGAACCTATTCAGCCTCCACAAGAGACGGCTGAGGGGGGGATCTTGTGGCCTGTTATAAACTAGTCAGGGGGGATCAGCAGGGATTGGGGGAGTCACTGTTTCCCCGAGCACCGCCAGGAGTGACCAGGAATAACGGTCACAAGCTGGCAGAGGGTAGGTTTAGGCTAGACGTCAGGAGGCGCGACTTCACGGTCAGGGCGGCTAGGGTCTGGGACCAACTTCCAAGCAAAGTGGTGCTGGCTCCTACCCTGGGGGTCTTCAAGAGGAGGCTGGACAATCACCTTGCTGGGGTCGTTTGACCCCAGCACTCTTTCCTGCCATGGCAGGGGGTCAGACTTGATGATCTGCTCAGGTCCCTTCCGACCCTAGAAACTATGAAACTATGAAGCAGAGGTTACAATGGCCATTCTCTCTCAAACTGTTTTTTCTCTCCGGCCCTTCTTGGTAGCATGAGGGTGTGTATCGTATGAGAGCAATTCTCCAGCAGAGGCGAAAGAAATTTGCTCTGTGCTACCAGGAGCTGATGTCAGCCATGTTGGGCAGCAGAATTTAGTCCAGAATAGTTTTATGACCCAAGTGGGGTAGCAGTGCTATAGAAACCATAGCTGACATGTTGCTTAAGCTAAATCCCTATTTCCAAATGCTCTAAGCTCCAGTTCCTTCTGGACTGAAATATGACAGGTCTTAGCCTATGCAGTAAGCTTTCTCTTGATACATTAAAAACAAAATAGGCTCAGCTGAATGCATTTTTCAGGCTGGTGGCAGTGCCATACTGTGCTCTGTGTGGTGCCAAGCTTAGGGGTGTGTGAAGGCCAGCGTGGACTGGGAGAGCTGAGCAGAGGGGGATCTAGAGACTTTGGTGACCTCCTCTGTCCAGCCCCAGAGGTCATTAATGTGCTGTGAAGAAGACCAGGGCTGGCTCTCTGGATGGGCAAGTCTTTCAGGGTGTGACTTAAATGTGGAATGGGAAACCTTTCCCTTCTTGTGGTTGGACTTTCTAGTACCTGGAGTTTGCTCACAATTCTGATGTGTTTATAATCAGGGGATTGGGAGCAGCAAGTTTCCCATGACTCCATCTTGTTCTCAACAAGCAGACCATCAAGACATTGTTTTTGCAATGGGTTACACTTGGAAGCAGCATTGGCAAAGAATGTGAAGGACCAGACTGGCTGCAGAAACTGAACTATCCTCTTGTTTCCGGGGGATGTCCTGCCAGGCTGGCCTGGGGCCGTGGGGGAAAAAATCCTCTGCCGATGTAAATCAACCTATATTCATTCAGGGGTGGAACTGGAAAGGGGCTGCAGATGGTGAGGTGCATCACTGCACAGAAAACAATTCAGATTTTTCTCCAATTAAACTAGAAGGTTTACTGATATGCTAGGGGCCTAAGGTTGTATCGTTCCATTTAAGATTGAAGCAAAAACAAACATAACTTAATTGCGGGGTTATGAAATAGGAACTTCATTACCAGGAACAGCTAACAGAGAGCAGAATTGCTGAACAAAGTACAGCTGATTGGTGAAACATCAAGACCATTCAAAAGGAGCGGGTTGGTAAAACCTGTGGAGTTAAAAGAGGTTCGATTATAATGGGCCGTGAAGTCAATGGACTTCCTCAGCACTGCCTGGCTAGAAATGCTGCTGCCTCTGTGGAGCAGTTGGTGTTAAGCTTTGGGCAGAGCAGGAATAGAAAAGGGGTGCAAGTGCCTCAGTGTACTCCCCGGGTCCGTCCCTGTGTCCGTCGTGCGCCTGTTTACATCAGCTGAGGATCTAATGGAGCAGTGGGACTAGTCTTCTGCCGAAAGAAGAGTTCAGCCTTCAGAGCTGTCGAGCTGGTGCTGTTCACCTTTAAAAAAAGATAAAAAATTATGGGTAGGATTTTGGCAGATAAATAGTTCCTAATGTAAGGTACAGTAGTCTTTGTCCAGTAATTATGAGGAATAATTAGCAAAGCCCTTGTGATTTTCCATATCTTTCATTGAAAACAGCAAGCATGGGGAGCTGGAGCTGTGCCCTGCTGTGCCAGCTCTGGACTTTGGGTGGAAGAGAGTAACCGAAGGCAGTTGTAGCCCATGAGGCATCTCATGCGAAGGGTGCTGCTCTATTTTCTTGAGCTGTTCTGATGATCCTGGCCTGGGCAACTTGGACATAGCAGACTTGGCCCATACTAGTGCCTTTCCATGAAGAAATGTTCAGTTGTGCTGCCTCTCTTACCCTCAACCCAGTATCATTAACCAGTGGCACATTTGCTCATTTTTTAGCAGAGCTTCCCTTTTTAGGGAAGCTGTAAAAGCCTCCTTTCTGTGGCGGCTTGCATTGTGAAGACCATGTTACTTTATAAGGTAAATAACTCTAAATATCCAATAAAATCCCAACGTTCTGTGCATTAATAAAGTAATGGAGACATTTAACATATGCAGTAAAGCTGCTATTTCAGAGCCCCGGGCCCACTTTAGTAGCTGTTACAGGAGTGAATGGATCCTTTCCTGCTTTTATTTATACACATATAATATCAAATATTACTGAGTTTTTGCTTGTTAATGCTAGCCAAAGGGGTTAAGAGGAATAAGAAGGGCTTTTGCAAATATATCATGGGAAAAAAGAGCAAAAATAGGCCCATTAATAAATGAGGGAGCTGAAATCAGCAATGATGGTGAAGTGGCAAAATTACTGAGCTGCTTTATTTTATTTTAAATTGGGCTCTAGCAAAGATAAATAAATAAAGAATAAAACCAGCATAGACAATTCGGAGACCTTGTCAGATATAATCACTGGCTCAAAAATACAAAAAAGCAACTCATAAGGGGGACAAATGCAATACTGGACCTGCTCCAGTGGCTGTTGCAGTCGATGGGAAGACTTCCATTGAATTCAAGCAGCTTATAGCAGACTCTGAATGTCAGCAGGCGTGTGTGATGCGCGACCCATGTCATAAAGGAATTAACAAGTGACTAACTGGGCCTTGGGTAGTTGTTCCCAAGAAGTCATGAAATGTAGGCAGCTGGGATGAGAGGTCCAGGGAGGAGGGAAAAAGCAAAATATGGCATTGATCTTCCTGAAAGAGGAACAATGCAATCCTGGCAGATACCATCTGGTACTGTAACTTGGGTACTTGGTCAAACAATAGAATAAATATTGAGAGAGAGAGAGAGAGATCTGTAAGGCCGTGGGCCCTTAAGTATGCATCTGAAGTTAAACGTGTGTAAGTGCTTTTCTAAAATTGATGCCCTAGAGGGAGAAATGCCCATAAGCAGTTAACAGTGCAGGTTTAAAAGGAGCAAGTCATGCTAGACAAACTTGATGGCTTTTTGGATGAAATCAGTAGCCAAAGGGAACACGGTGGTCATAATACTGTATATCAGAACTTTACTGAAGCAATTTACACAGTGTGTCATGGTATCTTACTAGAGAAGCAAGCAGACTTAGGCTGGAGAATTATGTGCTTGAAAACTGGCTCTAAATGAAAGGTCTTGATAAATGCACATGTGTATTGGGTTGTGGGTGGGGGATAAAAGGTTGTCAAAGGGACTGATTGTAGGCACAGCTGTATTTCATGGGCCAGGTCCTCTACTGGTGCCAATCAGTATGGCTGCATTGTGTTCAGTCAGGCGATGCCAGTGGAGGATCTGACCCAATATCTTTGTTTATCCCTTTTTTCCAGATTGTGACTAATGTGTTAATTAAATGCATAAAGACGCTATGATTTGCAAACACCAGGGAGGACAGAAAAATACAAAAGGCCTTGGAGAGGTGAGGAATCTGGAGAGGGAAATAACCACATGAGGTGTAACCTGGAAAAGTGTAGACTGCAGTCCACGAGGTATAGAGGGAAATCACAGTTGCAAAATGGCATAGTCAAAGAGACAGGAGTTAGAGTGGTTAGCAAAATAGACATGAATTGATGGTGTTCACACCCTAGTCTGAGTGACGTTGCTGGGGTCTGGCTCTACAATTCCTATGAAGTCTGCTATGATGATAAAACCAATAATCATTCCCATTACATTTGATGTGAGCAAGAACTGTCATTTGACTTCTTGGGGGAGCAATCTATATAGGGGCTACCTATAACACAGCAGTGGGGACAGAACCCCTTACTCTTTACAGTGCTGGTAATACTAGATTGCAGCACCCAGCACACTGGGCACTGCAGTGACATTCAGATATAAACCTGATGGGAAGGGGTTTAGAGACAGAGAGATTCATAATGAGAGAGATTCTGGGGGGGATATATTTAGGAAGAAAAGTTGAGAGAGATAAGGGGCCATCTGATTCCCGTGGATGGAGGGGGTCATATCACAACATTCAGGTCCAAACGTGTATAGTTTGGTTAAACGATGCCTAGTGGAGAGCAGTATAACCATGTGCAGGATTGGGAGGTTGTAAGCCCTAGGGAGGGAGAGGAATTGTTGGTGTGTTATAAGAGTTTTAAATAATGACATAAAACTGAACATAGGGGGAGAGAGAGAGAGGATATTGGGCAAAGCATCCAAATTGCAAGGTGTAGTCCTGCAAGCAAAATGATGGAAACTCCATTGCTTGAATCATTGAAAGCTGTACAAAGCACTTAAGAATATAAGATCTTCTGTAAAAGCCAGGGGAATGGATGGAGTAGTTGGACCTTTTAGTCCTTTTCCAATCTCTAACCTCAGATTCATTTGTCTGAATTTGCCTGGCAATAATGGAAGCTGTCTTTGCAGCTTCCATTTGAAAATTAGAAATCTGACAGTGCTTGTCGCCTTTGTGCTCTCCAGGCATTGTTTTTAAACGGGTGGAAAAAAACATATATCTGTAAGCACGTGCATAGTTTCACAGACTAAGCAAATACTAAGGGTTTGATCCTGCAATTTCCTGCTTTTCATGTAACTCCCCTTTGAATTTTCCTAGTTTCTCTTGGATGAGAGGGAGAGCGGTCTTTGGTGGAGGTTCCAGACTGGTGCTGGGCGTTCTCTGTTTAATTCCCAGTTACGCTGTGGCTCCCTGAGGGCCATTAGCCAAATCTTTGTGCCTCACTTTTCCCATTTGTACAATGGGGACAGTGCTAATCCCCCCCACACACACACACATACACATCACTTTGCTGTCCATCTGAGGCCTCACCAAGTACCTACTGGAATTAATGGAAAGATGCCCATTGATTTTTCAGGGGCATTGATGCAGGCTTTTAGATCAAAAGCTCTTCAAGGTAGGGTTTATGAGTTACGGTGTGTAAATGTGGTTACCAGGGAAATGGCACCTCCAATCAGTTGGGGCCTCCAGCCTCTGCTTTAAATCCATTTTTACTAATGGGTGTTTAAAACAACCTGTTAAAATGTTTGGAAATTACTGGACACCTTTCATTGGCATATTCCACTTTATTTGATTCTTACAAACTACGAGGAAGGAGAGTTTTTCATGAGGTGATTACAGAGATCATCATGAATGTACGGGACTGTTTAGGGCACTGTTTCCTAACTAGGAGTTGTGAAGCCAAATCATGTCGCTCCACTGATAAATCATGAGCTCCGTGGAGTTTGTATTTGAAGAGCTGGGCTTGCACTGGGGGAGAGGTTATGAGCCAACCAGAAATTATGTTGTAAACCCAGAAGAGGTGTCATGTACCTAGAAAGATGGGGAAGTGCTGGATGAGGGCTAAATCCTTCACTTAAATATTGTAATACATGTGGGAAGGACAATCTCTATAAATGCAGGGCATGAAGGGTAATTCTTTGTTTGTAGATATTGGAGCTAATTATGGACAGCCATTTTAGGATAATCTCACAAATGACATTTTGTTCTCCCACAATATCTATGCTGCTGCTTTTCTTTATTAAAAAATGGAAACCAATGCAGGGCAAATCTTCAGTTGAGGATTGAATGATAATCTTAACCTTAACTCTGTTCTCTTGCATGTATCCATTGAGGAGAGACAAGTAGCGATACATGCAGAAAGATAGTGGAGACCAGAAGACAATTAGCTGGAGATGTCTAGACTTATTTTGGTACTTCTAACTAAACTCAAGGGTAAAATCCAATCCAGGTTTGAGGACTGGGTTAGAGAGCTTCTGGAGGGGCTAGATGTGTTTAAATCAGCAGGTCCAGATGCTCTCCACCCCAGGGTGTTGAGGGAATTGGCAGGGGTTATTGTGGGGCCCCTGGCACAGCTTTACAAGCACTCGTGGTGCTGTGGTCAGGTGCCAGATGACTGGAAGAAAGCCAATGTGGTCCCCATCTTTAAAAAACAGGAGAGGGAGGATCTGGGCAGCTATAGGCCCGTTAGCCTAACTTCAGTGCTGGGGAAACTCTTTGAGAAGATTATCAAGGAGCACATCTGTGATGGGCCAGCATCAGGGATGATGCTCAAGGGCAACCAGCACGGTTTCATTAGGGGCAGGTCCTGTCAGACCAACCTGATTGCCTTCTACGATCAGGTCACAAAAGCACTGGACGCAGGTGTCGTGGTGGATGTAGTCTTTCCGGACCTCAGCAAGGCCTTTGACATGGTCTCCCTCCCCATTCTCATTAAAAAAACTAGGTGACTGCGGCACTGATGCCTACACAGTCAGATGGATTGCAAATTGGCTGAAGGGTCGTACTCAGAGGGTGGTGGTGGACAGGTCATATTCGACCTGGGGGGAAGTGGGCAGTGGAGTCCCCCAGGGCTCGGTCCTCGGGCCTGCGCTGTTCAATTTCTTTATTAGTGACTTGGACGATGGGGTGAAAAGCAGCCTGTTTAAATTTGCTGATGATACCAAGATTTGGGGTGAGGTGGGCATACCAGTAGGGAAGGACAGATTAGAGCAGGACCTGGACAGGTTACAGGGGTGGGCTAATGAAAATAGGATGGGTTTCAATACAGACAAGTGCAGGATGCTGCACTTGGGCAGTAGGAACCAGCAG
>NW_017728925.1:10692847-10716397 GCF_001723895.1 Crocodylus porosus
AACATGGAGAGGGTCCAGAGGAGGGCCACTCGCATGATCCAGGGACAGCAGGGCAGACCCTACAAAGAGAGACTATGGGACCTGAACCTGTTCAGCCTTTGCAAGAGAAGGCTGAGGAGGGACCTGGCGGCCATCTATAAACTCACTAAGGGGGACCAGCAGGCTTTGGGAGAGACCTTGTTCCCCCGAGCACCCCCCGGGGTAACAAGGAATAACGGCCACAAGTTGTTGGAGAGGAGGTTTAGACTAGACAGCTGAAGGCACTGCTTCACAGTCAGGGTGGCCAGGATCTGGAACCAACTTCCAAGGGAGGTGGTGCTGGCTCCTTCCCTGGGGGTCTTTAAGAGAAGGCTTGATGTCTACCTGGCTGGGGTCATTTGAGCCCGGTTTTCTCTCCTGCCCAGGGCAGGGGGTCAGACCTGGTGATCTACAAGGTCCCTTCCGACCCCACTTCTATGAATCTACAAGCCTAGGATCAGATTCTTTGCTTGTGCACAATGGTGGCTTCCATTAAGCTAAATCTCTTTCTTCTAGCAGAGAGTGTGACCCTAACCAATGTGAGCAACCCCTATGTCTGTAGTGAGCCAAACCAGGTTAGTAGACCTGAACATATGTGAACTTGCTGGAGTTGATGTTTGGTGCATAGCACATGGCCTCAAATCTAAGAGAAATGGGCTCTCTTTCTGGCTTTGTCATTTACTTTATATGTCACCTTGGTCAGCTCTGTCTCTTAATGTCCTTCTTTGCAAGTACAATGCAATTAAATGTGCTTGCCCACTTTGGATAAGCATTAGGAGATTGCTACTGCTTCCAGTTAACAGATTTTCTCTTTGAGCTCAAGTGGTATAGGTCTGTGCTTTTGGCAGCAATGGTCTCAGCTTCGTTTTCCACTGATGACTCCTGACATATGTAGGAAACATCATATTATTAATTTAACAGCATCCTGTGCTCCATGCACTCGTGTCTATGAAGCTAGTAGTTGACTGTATGGTGAAGAGTCTCTTCCATTTTCCATAAAACATTCTTGTACCCTACTGGTAACAAATGTGGTGGTAGCTGATACAGTCATGCCTGGAGGTCCCCGTCAAGGATTGGGACTTTATCATACTAGGTCATGTATATGCAGGTAGTGACAAGATGGTCCCTGCCCCAAGGCGCTTACAGTCCGAATAAATTGTTTTCCTTTTCTAACAAGATCCAGAAATCGTTCTTTCCTTCTGCTGTGTGCTCCAAGATGTTGGATTACACCACCCTGTGCCCCTGCTCCCTTGTGTCATTAGGAACTTTGTTCTTCATCTTCTCACTGGGACTCCATCTGGCTTGGAGAGCTGAGTGCTGGTTCCTCCAGCTTAGTCGCATGAGGCTGGGAGTCATGCTTTTCATCTTCGTGTCCTTTGCAAACCCTTAATGCTAAGTAAGGAGAGCATGTGGGTTGGTGCTGGGGAATGGGAACCAGCATCCTCCACAGTAGGGGTTGGATGAGGCATTTTACTGCCCCATGCCTCCATCTACCCAGGGGCAGAATGCAGACAACAATGCTTAATGACCTGGGGCTGTCGTGAGAATTAATTAAATGCCCTAAATGAATGGGCAAAGGATTATCATTACCTGGCATTCTCCTTCCCAAGTCTCCTCTTTGTTCCTGTTAGAAGTACCCAATGCCTTCCTTTCTGTTGGAATAACTGTTTGTGCCTTGAGTTTTAGTTTCTGTTCATTTGGGACCTCACCCAGTGGCCACTGCAGGAGCTTAGTGTTGCACCGTTGCCACTGGTTCATCAGCGGCTGTTAGTCTGGAAGAGCCATTCGGGAATGGTGTACTCTCTTATTCTGGAATAGCACAAGCTCCTTTTAAATTAGCTTCATCTACTTGGGTTGTGGATTACACTAATGCACAGTCTCACATCTATTCTCAAATAAAACTGTCCACTTCGGGAGTTATTCTGGAACAGCTGTTCCCCTTTAAATTCACACACTGCTTTATTCCTGCATGTCTTGCATGTGTAGATGGGTTCAACCTTGTCTGGAAGGGGAAGGGATATTGTGCATGCCTTCTAGATGGAGGGGATGCAGTTGAGGTCTGTGTCCACCAGCTGGGTTTGATTAAACTACCCCTTCTCCCACTGGTGAGCACTGGTTCCCAGACACTTTCCCCTGGATGTTGGTGGAGCTACTCACCTGGGGGGGTGTTCACCTGCATAAGTGAGGGCTTGTTGCCTTGGTAGGCATCTGTCAGATGCTGTTGCTGATTTGCACATCACTGAAGTCCTATCAGGACTCTAGAATCTACCTCTTTCTCCTGGGTAGTTTGGATGAGAGTCCTGGCTTACTGTCCTCAGCTCTCTATGCAAGAAAAAATCCTGGGCTGGCACTTGAGCTGGTGCAAACCACAGTAGCTTCCCCAGCGTGCATTGATCTGGGCTTATTTACATGAGCTCAGGATCTGGCCCTGTTCTCTGTAAGGTCTGCAATGAGTTTAGAAAGTACGTGTGCTGAAGGCATCAGAAGTACTGAGGAAAGCATGTTGCTCCTGTGGCTCCCATTTAAACAACCCCTCAGCTGGAGATAGAAAATTGCCCCCCTCTGCCTGAGAGGAGCCGGACGCCACAGCTTTTCACCTTGCGTGGGGAGCGTGAAGGACTCCCAACGGGAGCCCAGTGCTGCTCTGCAGTCTGCTGCTCTGCACTGCTCCCTGCTTCAGCCTGGGCGAGATAAGAGCTCGCTGGTGTGCTGGGGAAAAAAGAGGCTGCAGCAAAGATGGAACAAACAGAATTTTTTTTTGCATCTAGAGGGGGAAGCACAGAGCTAAAAATAAAACAGGAAGATCAGTATCTGTCAGGCTGACAGCTGATTGGCTCTTTGGAAATGCATATAATTACCAGGCTGTAGGTAGACATTTGCATGGAGCGAATAGCAAGCCACTGAGACAAGGTTACGCTTTAACCTTTAAGTCCTGAATCTGTTGGAAAACTAAGACAGAACTGCAGGAAATTAACTTAAATTAATAGAGTAGCTGTGACTGTGCCACATGTTACCTGAATCCATGTCACACGTCTGCACAAAGCTTGCGTCTGCCTGCTGTCCGCTGGTGCCGGGGCAAACTTTGGGGTACAGGTTCATCTCCTCTGATGTTCTGGGATGAGTCCAGGCTGGGGACATGAAGTGCAGCTCCTTGTGCTCCAGGCCTGATGGCGTTCTTGGGGATCCCTGAGATTGCAAACTTGATGGGCAAAGGGCGCATCCTGGTCTGCTGGGTGGTCAGAGTGTGAGTGCAATCCAGGTTTCTTGACTTGGTGACTCCTGCAAGGAGGGATGGCAGAGCATGCAGCAGGACTGGACATTCCCTAAAGCACTGTGAGATCTTCAGGTGAAAGGACTAACACAAGTGCAAAGCCTTGTTAACAACAGCTGGCATCACCGTAGGTGTGTCTAGGTAGTAAGTCTCTCGCTTCTTAAGGTCAAGAAGTAGTTTTTATTATTCTGCATGTGTCTAGCACTGTGAAGCCACAGTCTTGGCTGGGACCTCTAAGAGTGTGTCTACGCCCTGCTAGCAGAGCACTCAGTCTTGCTGCTGAAGCAATAAGCCTTGCCCATGCACTCCTGCTCCATGGGCATCAATCCTGGAAACGAGGCCATAAGGACGGCTTGGGGGTGCCCCAAGCCATGCCCATGAGCATGCTCTCATATGATTCTGGGGGTGCTCCCAGGCTGTCCCCCCTCCTGTTTCCGGTGTTGATATGTGGAGTAGGAATGAGTGGAGAGGCTCATTTCCTTGGTAGCATGACTTGTAGCCCTGTGGCCACAGTGTAGACATACCCCTAGGTGCTACTATAACCCATTCTTTTCCAAGAAGCACAAAGGGAGCTAAGAAGTGCATCAGAGCCCCTCTTCTGGGCTCCCCAGCAGGTCCCTAATGCTTCACAAACTCTCCAAATTGAAAAAAGCCCACTTCACTCTACTGTGGCTGCTCACTGGGCCAGGGCATTGGCAGTCCTACAGTTGTAGGAGGCAGCTGGGTGCCAGGCTCCTCAGAGAGAGAGGGAGCTGCAATGGGCTCAGCTGCTAATGGTATGTGGGTGACACTCAGTCTGTGCCTCATTTTCAGCTGATGCAACCACCACCTCTGTAGCACAGTACGGGAAAGACTCTAGGCTCAAGCTGAAACCAGGCAAGATGGAAGTGATGTGGGGTGCAAAATGGAAATGCTTTGAAGAACAAGCTGGGATGCTGTCTTCACCTTCCAGTCCAGGTGCGCACCTCTTTTCTGTCAAAACAGTAGAAACCTGTGCGGTCCTGTTTGAGCATGAAGCCTGTATGACCAGGTAGCATCGCTTTTCAAGGCTGCCTTATCTTATCTCCAGTCTGCTAGGCAATCCTGTCCTTTCCGCCAGGAGTAGGACCTCCATGTGTGAAGCCAACATACAGGCTCCAGCTGGTACAGAGTATGGGGAGGTGCTGTAGCCATGCTGGTGGGCAAAAAACCCTTCTGTCAGCATGTGGTGTCTTCACAGAGGGCTCTGCCAACACA
The DNA here is from genome assembly GCF_001723895.1 of Crocodylus porosus. Taxonomy (NCBI): domain Eukaryota; kingdom Metazoa; phylum Chordata; order Crocodylia; family Crocodylidae; genus Crocodylus; species Crocodylus porosus. The sequence goes on from NW_017728925.1 coordinate 10,697,373, forward strand.
GCTGCAGTAGAAGGGCTCTGCAGTAGAGACAGGCCTTGCGACAGAATATGGAGCACTCTCCCAGGCAAGATCTGATGTTTGCTCGTCCTTTGGAGATACCGCAATCCCTTTCTCTTCCAAAGCCATTCCAGCATAAGCCTGATGCTCCAAACACTTCCATCCCCTGAAACCTTCAGCAAGCAACCAACATAACTAATCAAATGTAGAAAACAAAACGAAGTGGGTGCTTGACCCTCCCCAAAAAAGAGACGTGCCAGAGACTCCATTAAATCTGTTAGGAATTTTGATGTTCTCTGGAAGATGCTTGTATTCTGCAGTGATGAGCAGCAGTATAAAACCCAAAGATCTGTAACTACCACGTTTGAACCTCAGCGATGGGGCCGTCCGTCTCCCTGGGGGTCAGGAACTGCTCATGAGTAATCCCTTCTGCATCTAGTTTGTGTGTGTGTGAGAGGGACACTTCTCTGGTATCTGCAAAACTGCATCGTTCCTGGCAAGTTCCACTGCAACCCCAACTTAGCTCAGGGTAGACAGCCATTTTCATAAAGCGTGGCTCAGTTTGGAGGCCAGCTGGGGCTATTTTTGTGGCCCAGGGTCAAAGCCATGTGCAACTCACAGGTTCGTCTTGTTTACGTATAAACACCCTCCCTTTTCCTTGGCTTGCTTCCCCCTCATCCCAGCTGCAGCGTTTTGTGTCTTTTAATTTCCATCTGCTCCAAACAGACGACTGAGTCACACTAAGGAAGCCTTCCCCTCGCCAGGAGTGGTTCAGGAGGGTGTAGTGTAAAATTAACAAGATCAGTGCAAATGACAGCAGCAGCACGTTGTGTTACATCTCCCTTCACCAAATGAGAGGAGCCTTCTGGTGCAATTACCTTTTAGCGCAGCCATCAGGAATCCAAGGAATTAGTTGTATTGATTGCAATGAGCAGGATGTATAAACGTAGGCAGGAATAACTATTCCAGATCTTTGTACTGACATAGTATAAACATACAGGGCCTGATTCTCGTTTATGCAAAGTCCCTCTTACACTGCTCTGTGTATAAAGAGGCCTTTAAGGACAGCCAGCTTGAAATCACTTATCCAGTGAGAGTGTGGTACAGAGGGACTTAGACTACCTTTGTGGACCTGGATCTATGATCAGATGTAAAAATATACTGTTTTAAAGAGTGGACATGTGGGAAATTTGACATTCAGGAGCACATATCAACAGAATCAAGATAAGTTTCATTTGTCCATTGCTATAGCAGTTAAAAGTGAAGCTAAACTTCTGCCACTTTAAACCTGAATGAAACTGGTATAATATTTTTCTGTCCATGCTTGTATTTAGACACCTAACTATTGTTTAAGTGCCTAAATGCCTTTTAGGGTCTGCACCTTAACGTAAATGGAAATTGGTGTTTCTGTAGGCTGAATTCATCATCACTCAAAGAGTCCTTCAACTTTTGTGGGTATATATCTGGATCAAGTAATGTAGAGGTGAAATGCTTTGAGACCAGATTTTCAAAAGAACTTAGCACCCAGTGCGCATCCAGCCTCCTGAGCTCTTTTGAAAAGCAGAGCCTGATCATGTACCTGGGCCCTTTTCCAGCTGTGGTATAGTCAAACAATGAGTTATGCAGGCAGTGGTATGTCTGAGCCAGCTGCTTCAACTTTTCTGTTGGATGGGCCATGTGTTAATGGAAAGTGTCTCCTGGATCCTATCCTACCTATTCACAGTTCCTTAGAGCATCTCCTATCCTATTAATGATCAAGTAATAACATACCTGGGACAAATGCTTGTAATCTTTTATAAGTCTATTCTTTATTTATAGCATTTTAAATTAGGGTTTAATCACTGAAAATGAATAGAAGGACCCAACAGCTTGTAACAACATCACTCTCCATGCACTCTTGATCACGGTTTAAATACCTCTATCTCACTATCATAGGATTATCCAAGCTTTCACTATTTGGACAGGTACTGGAAAGTTGGCTTTTTGGCACTGCCTGCAGTCAGCATGGATATACCTGACTTGAAAAGCTTCCACTGTAAAAATACCTTTAATATTCTAGTAGGTGTAGCAATAGTTGCACTAAGTTTAAACTAGCTAGCTGAAGCACTGCTATCAGTGTAGCTCAGAGTGGAAGAGCTACCCAAGCATTTGCTTTTCTCCACGTGCTGAGCTCTGTGTTGCAGTGGTGACGCTGGTGGCAGCACCTGACCTAGGTGGTCTAAGGCCAGCTCAGGTACATGCAGTGACTGCAGCTCACAGATGGCAAACATAGCCTCAGCTGCCCGCCTGCACCACGGAGGTAGCAGCACTTTCCTACCACGTGGGCTTGTTGTGAGGATACTGTGAAGCACTGAGAGGCTATGGTAAAGGGGGGACTTAGAGGTAACCAATAGACAGATTAATAAGCAGGCAGGCAACTACAGGATGACTGGAAAATGGGTAGCAAATCTAGTATAGGTGCAGCTGAAGGGCCAAAGGAGAACAGTGTGGGCTACCAAGCTTGGCTTTCTTCTTACTCCATCTTGACATGTTTTCTTGGCGTAACCTGTTTGGCTGTCTGAATTTCTTGTTTATCCCTTCTGACTGTACTACCATTGTATCACCTTGAATCCCAGCAGCCAGCTTTCTGACCTGGGCTGGAGCCTCTCGCAGGGTATGCAGTTGTATTGCCTGGCTTTAAAGTCCAGTGCAAATGCTGACTTCATACAGACTGTAGTCTCAGGTTATGAATATGTTTCACTGGGGCCCACACTGATAATGTCATGTATGTCTATTTGAGTTTATACCTGAATGCAGTCCCCAGTGGCTTTTATGGAGCTGCCCCAGAGGGAAAGTTTAATCTGGAGTAGTAGCTGTCAAATGTCACTATTTACATTCAGCTGTTTTCTACCAGATTCTTTGCAAAACTATGCTGGCTTATACCAGCCTGAAGGATGGCTTTAAGTTATATGTAGTCGGATATACAGCATCCAGCACAAAGAAATCCTGATCTCTAGGCACTGCAGCAGTATAAATGTTGATAATATGTATTTTCTTTAGTTTCTTCTTTAGAAAGCTATTATTTGTAATATAAGAATAAGTGCACATGTACACAATAAGTCTTGACTTCTAGATATACTTGTAGAATATATGTCAATAACATTTATTGATATATATACATAAATATATACTATACTATACAGTAATGTGAGAAGTTAATAATAACCATGATATATAAATAGCTTCTTTACATGCAGAATATTATATATAATACATACTAGATCAATGGAGCCCAACCTTTTGGCAGGCATGCCAGAAAGTAGCCCTGCACCCTCCCCAGGTGCCACTCTGATCCCCTTACCTTGCCTGATGTGCTGCTCTGCCTTCTGTTTCCACCCCTGTGCTCCCTGCCTGCTCTGCTACTCTGCTTTCTGCTTTGTGCCCAAGTTGCTGCAGTGCTACTTGTCCCTTCCCTGATCTGCTGTGCATGTACACAGAGGCTGCCCAAAAGTGCCCATGCTACTTGTGGTACTTGGGCCGCAGATTGGCCACCCCTCTAATACATCACTATACATTATATGTAACATATGTTACATATACCAATTTTTATTCACACACACATTATATTGTTTTATAATCATATTCCTTATATAATAAGAAAAAACCTAGATTTGTCATCATTTTAGTTAAATGGCTTTTCTTTACCTGCTGTAAATCCCTTTGTGGAAATGGTTTCTATTTCAAAAGGGGCTCATCAAGCCTGGTCTGCAGACATAGGTAGAAGTGTGATTTTTATACTGATATAAGCCTGGATATCTTTTTGTGTGGGTTGTCTCAATTTGTTTTAAATCTGACTTAAACTGATAGGAAAATCAATGGATGAACTATGCTGGTTTAACCAAAATAATTAAAATGAATCTGTGTGTCAGTAGCCCCTCATTTTAGTTCAGATTAATGCTATTCAATTTAAGATAAGACGAAATAAACCTCACTTAAACCGTGTGTGGTGACACCCTTATGTCACTTTTAGAGTAGCTTATACAGTTTGGCTTGAACCGGTTCCTCCTTAACAAAGTAAAGTCCATAAGCCATGTTTGTAGTGATTTTTCTAGTAGCCTTTTATACCAGTTTAACCAACTAAATTTAAAATCACACGTTAGTGCAACTCTATGCAAGTCTGGAATAATTCCATTTAAATTGCTGGGATTGCACTTAGATTTACACCTGTGCCACTGATATCATAATTTGATTTTAGGGATTTGCTCACAGCTGAAGTATTTTACAAAATGCATTCTCAGTTCTCAGGTTGTGTATCGTGGTTGGAGGAAATAAGGATAACGGTTCCATTTGTTTAGCACAGAATAAATTTGAGGATTGGGTGCTGATTGTCAGAGGGTCCAAATCTTGATGCTCATCATCAATCTTATTTTATAGACAAATCTCCCACTTAATTCTTCTCAGTAACGCCTGAAAAATGTTGAAACTATTTGAGCCCTTAGAAACTTGGAAAGAACATTGAAGTAACAAGGAGTTTCAGGGCATGTATAAGGATAGTGGCATGGATTTAAGTAAAGGTGTGGCTTAAAATGATCTTGTTAAACCAGTGCAAAGGGCTGTGTGGATGGACAATCTTAAACTGATGTAAACCTGATTCACTGATTGTATTTTGTTCATTAGGAGCAGATTTAAGCTAAGCTGAGGTAAACCATACTTAGAATCATAGATTCATAGAAAATGCGGGTTGGAAGGGACCTCAGGAGGTCACACCTAGTCCAACCCCCTGCTCAAAGCAGGACCAGCCCCAACTGGAATCATCTCAGCCAAAGCTTTGTCTCGCTGGGTCTTAAAAACCCTCAAGGATGGAGAGTCCACCACCTCTCTGGGAAACCTGTTCCAGTGCTTTACTGTTCTTCAAGTGAGAAAGTTTCTTCTCATATCTGCCCTAACCTTCCCTTGCTGCAACTTGAGCCCATTGCTCCTTGTTCTGTCATCTGTCACCACTGAGAACAGTCCAGCTCCATCCTCTTTGTTTCCACCCTGCAGGGAACTGAAGGCTGCTATCAAATCCCCCCTTAGCCTTCCCTTCTCTAGACTAAATAAGCCCAGTTCCCTCAGTCTCTCTTCTTCAGTCATGTCCCCCAGTCCATGAACTATTCTTGTTGCCCTCCACTGGACTCTCTCCAGTTTGTTCACATCCTTTCTGTAGTGGGGGGCCTAAAACTGGACACACACACTACTCCAGATGTGGCCTCACTAATGCCAAATAGAGGGGAATAATCACGTCCCTCAATCTGCTGGCAATGCTCCTACCAATGCAGCCCAGTCTGCCGTTAGCCTTCTTGGCAACAAGGGCACACTGTTGGCTCATATTCAGCTTATTGTCCTCTGTAACCCCCAGGTCCTTTTCTGCAGAGCTGCTGCGTAGCAGTGGGTCCCCAGCCTGCACCGGTACTTGGGATTGTTCTGTCCTAAATGCAGGACTCTGCGCCTGTCCTTATTGAGCCTCATGAGATTTCTTTTGGTCCAATCCACCAATCTGTTGAGGTCTCTGAATCCTAGCCCTACCATCTAGTGTATCTATCTACTACTCTGCCCAGCTTACTTAACCTGTAACAAGTGGCTTCACACTTCAAAAAGAAAAGTTAAATCACACAACTTGTGTGCTTAAACAAGACCTAGCTGGTTGGATTTGTGGTGCGAATAGGGGCCTATTTTAGTATTTCCTTGCTCACTCCTAACTTTTACTGAGTCTCTTTCTCTCTCTTGTCTACAGTAATAACATGTTGCTATAAAATTAGCAGCCACTCAAAGGCAGGCAGAGATGTGTGCAGAGATCTACCTTGTGGGCTATACCCTACGTTAGCCCCATCCAGCACCTTGCGTAGAGCATTTGTGTGGAACGTGGCTCTTGTACTGCCCAGCTGCCTGGTGGCAGATTTCACCCACTGCAGTTGCCGCAGGATAATTGGGATTCTTGGAGGACCCATCTGTGCAAAGCAAATATCCTTCCAGAGTTCCCCAGCTCAGCAGTGCAGGGATCAGGAGGAGGAGCTGAGACGCAACAAGCTACAAGAGGGGTATTTTTTTAAAACCATGATCAATTTGGGTGTTGCTTCCAACAGTTCTTACTTGAAGTCCGTTTGTCTGCTGTGAACGAGGGGGTAACAAGGAACAATGGCCATAAGTTGACTGAGAGTAGATTCAGCCTAGATATCTCTGGGGCGCACCCAGAGAGTAGCGGTGGACGGGTTGTACTCAACCTGGTGAGATGTGAGCAGTGGGGCACCCCAGGGCCCGGTCCTCGGGCCCACACTGTTTAACATCTTCATCAGCGACTTGGACGAGGGGGTGGAAAGCATGCTGTCCAAGTTTGCTGTTGACACTAAGATGTGGGGCAAAGTAGGCGGACTTGAAGAGAGAGAGAGGCTGCAAATAGGTTTAGACAGACTACAAAAGTGGGCAGACGGGAATAGGATGGGGTTCAACGTAGACAAATGCAGGGTGCTGCACCTGGGGAGAAGGAATCCACAGCACACACACAGACTGGGGAGTTCCCTCCCTGAAAGCACAGAGGCAGAAAGGGATCTTAGAGTCATTATTGACTCCAAGATGAACATGAGCCACCAATGCCAGACCGCAGCCAGCAAGGCCAGCCATGCCTTGTCATGCATCCAAAGGTGCATCTCAAGCTGGGCTAGAGAGGTGATCCTCGCCCTCTATGTGACTTTGGTCAGGTCGCAGTTGGAGTACTGTGTCCAGTACTGGATGCTGCACTTCAAAAAGGATGTGGCCAGCCTGGAGAGAGTTCAGAGGAGGGCCACCCGCTTGATGAGAGGGCAGCAGGACGGGCCCTAGGAGGAGAGACTGAGGGACATGAACCTGTTCAGCCTCAGCAAGAGGGGGCTGAGGGGCGACCTGGTGGCTGCCTACAAACTCATCAGGGGAGATCAACAGTGGATAGGTAGCTCCCTTTTCTCCCCAGCACCACCGGGGGTGACGAGGAACAACGGTAATAAGCTGATGGAGAATAGGTTTAGGTTAGAGATCAGGAGGCAATACTTTACAGTTAGGGTGGCCAAAATCTGGAACCAGCTTCCCGGGGAAGTGGTCCTCGCCCCTACCTTGAGCAAATTCAAGAGGAGGTTGGATGATTACCTGTCTGGGGTCTTGTGAACCCAGCATTCATTCCTGCCTGTGGCAGGGGGTCAGGCTAAATGATCTGTTCAGGTCCCTCCTGACCCTAGCTACTATGAAATTACTATGAAACTATCAGGGGGCACTACTTCGGTGTCAGGGCGGCTAGGAGCTGGAACCAACTTCCAAGGGAAGTGGTGCTTGCCCCTACCCTGGAGGTCTTCAAAAGGAGGTTAGACAGCCACCTAGCTGGGGTCATTTGACTCCAGCATCCTTTCCTGCCCATGGCAGGGGGTTAAACTAGATGATCTGCTTAGATCCCTTTTGACCCTACCAACTATGAAACTATTAACTTTATTCCCACCCCAACCACCTTCCCCATCTTTTATCAATCTGGAGGTATTTTCCTCTGGCCCAATTGCTCCCTCCCTGCTAAGCAAAGTTTTCTTAGACATGGAGAGGAAAGTTTGCTTTGTGGTGGAACAACCACACAGACAGGCCCTCAGCATCTTCTGAGCCTCTGATCTCCAGTGTGGAGGATGATACCTAGGCAACCTCACCTCTGGGCTCCCCACAGCCAGTGATATCTGCATAGGGCAGCTCTGGGCAACTTTAATCTGCTGTACTTTTTGGAGGAACTTGTGGTAACAGGCTAAGGGGTGAGGTGCTACTTCTGACCCAACATCTCTGCTCTCCCCCTCTCTGCGGACAAGTCTCAGGGCCCATCTGTAGAAGTAACTTTGGTTGGAAGAGGATTGTGCCCACAGTGGTTTGGGATAAGGAGGGCAAGATGTGGAGTCATCGGCTGATTCTGCCCCCAGTTGTGCCCATGCCACTCTGCTGGAGGCAGTGGGATTGCAAAAATGTAGGCAGAACAGTTGTCCCCAGTGTGCTGCACTAGCATAAGGCATGAAAGTCCACGTGTCCCATGGGCTCTGGGTACCCCCCTGCACTGCTCTTAGGAGAGGGCGGCAGCTGGTGTTCCCATGCAGCAGGTAGGCTGTGGCTCTGAAGGGGTTACAGTTTCTGAGTTCATTGGCCTGGGTGCTGCAGCCTCTTGCAGCTCGCCCTTTCCGGGGCTGCTGTACTCTGAGGTTTGCCTGGAATGTGTGTAATGCAGAGACAGGCTGTGGGAGGTAGGGCAGCCGGCTGCTGAGCAGCTTTTGCCTGATGCGAACATTGAGCAATTGCCATGTCGGATGCGAGAACAGCCTGAGTTCCCGTAACTCCTCGTCTCTGGTGCCTCCCAACCCTGTCTTCTTCTTTAAGCCTTAGGTTTTCACTGTAATGCAAATTGCTGGGCTGCAGGACCCGCTTAGCTGCTCAATGCCTAAGCCCAGTGTGGCTTAGGAGCTGATGCCCCACTTGGAGTGGGAAGGAAACAAATTGTAAGGAAGGGGGCAGTGGCTGGGCCAACTCGCCACTCGAGGGTCAGATTGCAGAGATGCAGCATTTCTCTAATATGCTGTTGGAGCAGAAGCTCTGCGTCCCCTGAGCAGAGTGGTTGCTGCAGCTTGGCTTCACTTGCTTTGTGTGGCTGCTGTACTGTGAGGAGGATCCTTGGCCCAGCTGGCAACATCCATGGGCAAGTCCTTCCACTCCCTCCTAGACCTTGTCTTTTGTGCCCTGCCTGCAATTAGCCCAGTGATTCTCAACCCGGGTGCCCTGCTGCGGGGTACCGCACGACATTAGCACTGCTACGTGTGCACTCATGATTCACAAAATAAACCCAGGAATTACAAACAGGAATTCATTCATAGTGTGAAAAACATCCTGACCTGCTGTGGTCTTTCTGAGATCTTTGCACACAAGAATTTCTCTATTATTTTTCTGTAGTGAAAAAAATGAGTAAAAAATAAGAGCTGGCATTTTCTGAGGGATGCTTTTGAGCCAAAAGAGGGGTGCAGTGAGGCTAAAATGTTGAGAACCCCTCAACTAGACATTTCTCCTTTACACGTGATGCCCCTGGGTGAGGATTGTCCAGCTAGCTGGGACTCTGTGGGTGTCTTTACGATGGCGTTGTCTAAGTAGACCGCTTTCCTATAAGCAGACCAGTATGTTGAGGTAATTGAAATACTGATGGCTGTCTATGTTAGGACACCCAGTGGTGGGAGCCAGTGGCATGAAAGTCTAAAGCAGCATTTCTGAACCCATGGGTCGCGACCCAAAAGTGGGTTGCAAGAATATACGGAAGGGTTGCAAACTTGACATTTAAAAAAAGGATCAATAAACTTTTAAAATGGATTCTCTTTTAAAGGAGAAAAATATGGGAAACTGGCTTTTCCCTTGTGGGCTGGCAGAGCTCCAGCCTGCAAGGGGCTGCTTGGGGCCCCCATGCCCCACGAACTGGGGGCAGTGGGTTGGGAGTGAGGGGCACTGGGTTTGGGGTGTGCCTCTGATGTTTACAAATGGGTCCTGGTACAAAAAAAGGTTGAGAACTGCTGGTCAAGAGTAGACACAGCTAGTAGGTGCTGAGTTCTGTGGTTGAGACTGCAATACAGGAAAGACCTCTGACCTGGCAAGACTCATGCAGGAGGCCTGGCCTTTAGGGTCAAGTCCCCTCAACAGATACAGCTTCTGCAGAGTCTAGACCAGTGCTCCTCAACCTTTTTTGACTTCAGGCACCACTGTGTAACCTTTCTGAACGGCACAGCACCCCATTTCAAAAGCTAATATAAAATGGCAGCATGATATCACACTGCTTATACATGTTGAGACAACCTGTTAAGGACTGGTCGGCTAAGCTCAGGTCTTCTCACACAATTTGTTAGTGCCACCGCCCTCGCTGACAGAAGTGGACAATGCCCTCTCTTATCTTTCACTCACTGTTTGACTACAGAAAAATAATAAAGAAATTCTTCTGATGCAAAGTACTCAGAAGGACCCCCAATAGGTCAGTATGTTTTTGACGTTATGGGTTCCTCTTTGAAGTCTTGGTGTTTTTTCCTGTGACACGTGGAGGTGTTTGCACACCTAGCAGTGCTAATATTGCATGGCACTCTTGAAAAGATCTCACAGCACCTTAGGGTGATTTGGGACCCCAGCTGAGAATCATTCATCTAGACTTTCGCTATTCACTAAGAGGAGGTTGGATGAACATCTTGCTGGGGTCGTTTGACCCCAGTATTATTTCCTGCCATGGCGGGGGGTCGGGCTAGATGATCTGCTCAGGTCCCTTCTGACCCTAGAAACTATGAAACTATTTAGAAACAATAAGCACTCATAGTTGTGTTGCACAAAAAAAAAAAATCCTATCCAACTGTGAACTAAAATTTGGAAGCAGAAGCTCCCGCGAGGTCCAAACAGAGGTGTAGCAGGGCAGGTCCATATCTGAGGCATCCATGACACATGGGGCAGCACCAGACAAGGCAGTGCCGATGGTGGTGGTGCAGTGCACCTCTGCTGTAGCAGCGCCTATTGTTGTGCCCTCCGTGCCCCCAGCACAAAGGTGGTGCCTGGGGCTTCTGCCCTAGCTGCCACCTGCCAGACACACTAGTGAATCCAAACCACCTGCGTTCCTCTCAAAGGGGTGTTAACTCTTCAGCATGGGGATGACACTTTACCTCCGTTGCCACTGAAGTCCAATGGTCAAATTTCTCCTCAATTTTAGTTGCTGCATATTCTGCCTTAGATTTAACATCCCCTGACTCATTGGGAGCTTTCTTGCAGCATAAGGTCCCACAACCCGTGTTTAAAAAGGCCATTCAGGCCTCTTTGCCCTACGAGTTTGATATCCATGACTCTAGCACCAGGGTAGAGTTGCTATCAAGGAATCCTTGGCTACCTTCCTGGAGACTGCTGATATTGACTGTGTTACGGCTGCATCTTCTGGAAACTTAATAGATGAATTTTTCAGTAAAAGACTTTCCATTTTTCTGATGTCTCTTGTCTACACAAAATTGACAAATAAAGTAGTTGACCTTTTATTTTGGTCAAGTCTGAAAGCCTGGAGAAATCAGATTAATCGCGGAGAAAAACTAGACCGTGCTGGTGCTTTAACGGTTGTGTTAGTCCAAGTTAGGTTAAAAATGAACCTCTTTTAACCAAGAAAAGAGGTTTCAGTCCCAGTGGTGATAGTCTAGACATTTCTTTGCTCCCATGCATGGATGATTAACTAATTAATCTCCTTGGGTGCGATCTTATATCAACACAATCTCTAATGTGTTTACACTTTACTTGCTAAAAATCTGACCTCTGGCAGTTTTCTGTATTTTTCTTGTTAAACTCTGTCTTCTCTTCCCTCCTGCTCCTGCATTCATTTGGGTGCTTCTTTTGGCCAGGGTCTGTTCTGTTTCTGCCTGTAATTTTGTGTGTTGTTTCTTGTGAATCCTCACCAATTGCCCTTTGAACAAGTGTCGTTTTAAAGAGTTAATCAGGACATAATTAACAATAATAAATATAGTCGCTCCCAGTGGGGACTTGGGCTCATTGTTCTGGGCACTGTACAAACAAAGAAAAGAAACAATTTCTACCCAGATGTGTTTATAGGATCAAAACATGAACAGAAAAAAGGGGAATGGGGAATCCAACCTGCAAGCCAGGAAAGCTGGTGAAGAATTGGCCGAATTTGGTTCATTACCTGCACTGCAGTGTTTTTTGCTAACGTTCAACACAAGGAGTATGATAAGGAAGAAGGGGAAGAGGAATTGCTGTGATGCTTCTCCTGCTTAGCTGTAACCAGCAGATTGGGTTCAGTCTCCGCCATGGCAGAAAGGAGTCCTAAGGCGAGTGGGAAGATGATGAGATAGTTGTTGTTTGCATATTATCAGGCAGGTGTGATGGGTAGCATGGGAGAAAGCACTGAGGCTGTTTGGGACGTAAAGGCTGATGCATAGAAGATGTGGTGCTCAGCATTTTGATAGGAAGCTAAGTAGCTATCTTACAAAGGAAGCACAAGAACCTGTTGTTTGGTGTGGAGGTGAGGGAGAAGCACTGGAGGGACTTGCATGGCAGTGGATGGGGTCAGAGCAATGTGCTGAGTTGATCTTAGCAGTAGCAGTCTGAATGGGCTTGAGGGAGGCAAGGCAGGAGAACCTGAATGCATACGCAAGCTCTTGGGAAGTGTGCAAGTCTTCCTTCACACCTAGTCTGAGTCGCTCACAACCTCAGTTCCATTTTTGGAGGTGACATCTCGCTCAGCCCACTGAAGTGGGGTCTTTCTGTTACTGAGTAGTGCCCCATGGCTGGGTAACAGAGGGATGGTTTTGTTCGGCTCAGACAGAAGACCCACCTCCTCCTTGAGTGAAGGATCGTGGCTGTGACCAGGTATGGGCAGCAGAGAGGGGAAGAATCTAGCTGGAATCAAAATTGGAGTGGAAAGATCAGTGAGGATCTGGTAGAAGAGGGACCAACATTACCGTTATAGGATAACCTGGTGAACTTTGGGCACAAGAGAGGACAAAGGAGAAGGTCTCATTCAGTTCCTAATTGGTCAATGCAACCGCTACCGAAACCAGGAAACTTAAATATAAAGGACAATGTTGGCACAAGAACAAATGGATATAAATCAGATGTGAATAAGCTGGAAATTAGGACTGGCCATGGGTTTTGGCTGGTAATTGGTAGAAGGTTTTTACTTCCGATTGAGTTTCTAGAACAGCTTTCCAAAAGCTGTAGTAGGGACTGAAAAGCTAAGTAGTTTAAAAATCAGTTTCTGAACAAGATGTGATGACCTTGCCAACGATAGGAGGAGACTGGACCTGATGACCCAAGAAGTCTTTCCAGTCCTATGTTGCTAGGATTGTGTTAGGGCCTTCAGGGATAGACAGGAGTCTCTCAAATGTTCCCAGAGGCAGATTACATAGAACTCAGATTTGGGGCAATAATGTAAAAGTAGCCTTTTTGATAACACCCTGAAATGTCTGCTCATGTATCAACTTTGTATTTTGGCCAGCATGAAGCCTTGTCCTAACTAGACCTGGTCTTCAGACTGCCTTTATCCTCCACCTTGAATAATTAACCTTTGCATATTTGAAACCAGTTGAAAGGCTCCTGGTGGCTTGGGATAAAGACCATATTCATGATCCTTCTTATTATATCTCAATGCCTTGGTTTATGGCATTCTCCAGTAATTTAGGTTGCAGTCTCAGCCAGATCAGGGGGTCAGGTTTGCTCCCGTGCACACTGTAAAAGTTATTTTTGGTGGGGTATGAAGTGAGCTGCAATTCTTAACAGTGTCTGGGTGTGATTTATTTCTCCAATAAGCCTCAGCTAGAGAAATGAGAATCCTGCCACTTTGCTTATCCTCGTGAGCTTGACCAAGTTGCATGGAGACAGAGAGTTGCCTGAAGTCATATGGCAAACTAGTGGTAGAGGTGGGATTAGAATACAGGCTCCTCCTAATTGCACGACCTCCTCTCTCATTGGGAGTGGGTGGTGGCCATGCAGAGGGCTAACATGCTGCCCTGCCCTGGCACAAGGAGGAGCTTGGAGCTGGGAGCTCCAGGTTTGGCTACTTCCCAGGAGGCAACCTTTGCACGGAAGGCCCCGGGCGAAGGCAAACGAATGGAGCATCCCTGGAAGATCGAAGATGTTCTCAATCAGGAGCCTTTCTTGCTTTGCTTTTCGTTCAGTAGCAGGTTTCCCCTTTAAGAAACCAGAAGATTGATTCCCTGGCAGGGCACATTGCCGAGGCGAGCCATGTCCAAATGGTTTGCACGTCTGCATTTTTTACTGCTCTCGTTTAATATGTATGCAAATGCAGTCTCTCCTGTCCTCGCTCTCTGTGTGGGTTTGCACAGTCAGGAGCAGATTCCCATTAAAGCTCCCCATCTCCTGCTCCACTCTACATTCGAGAAGACTGCCTTTGAAACCCTGATAGATGGAGGTGCAAGGAAAAGGAGATAAATGACGGATTTTCGTAATTTCTTTGGCGGGGAGGGTGGAGGCAGAAGCGGTTGCAAACCAGAGGAGGGTGGTTTAAATACATGCAAAATTGTTTATGGGGGAAAGGGGTGGGGGGTGAGGGGGAGACCCTGCCCTGAGAGTGGGGGAGTAGATTGTGTGTGCCGTTCCACTTCCAGAGCGTTGGCTCAGAGGATTGTAGCTGGAGGTTAGGGAAAAATCCCAGCACCGGCAATAATCTTGTGATAGCGGAAATATTCGGCTTTTCTCCTGATAAATAGACATGCGTTGCATCTGAAGCCTGGCATTTCAGCCACGGAGAAAGAAGTTGTCTGTTTTCTGAAAATAAGGGGCAATGGGGCTGTAGAACACTTGTGCCCCGAGAAGGGGGAGGTTGCTCCTGCCCCCTCCTTTTTAACCTTTTCAGAGCCATTTATTTTTTCCCCCTGAGGCTCCTCTTAAATTGCACCTGCAACATTTTCACATGGGCGTACACAAGGTATTTGTGTGCTGTGGCACTTTGTGCTCAAACTGTGAGCAGAATCTAACAGCATCCTTTGGACATTCAGGCAGAAAGGGGAGGGATTTTTTTTTCCTGCCTCCAAATGACTTTTTGGGGGTTTTTTAAGTTGTGTTTTTGAAATGGGAGGAGATGTTCCAGTGGATGCAGCAGCCAGCTCCTCCCCATGGCCCAGTGCAGCTTACTTGCAGGAAAGAATAGATCGAGATACCCCTACCTCCCCCCGAAAGTCCAAGGCATCCTGGAAAAAGAACTGTGCAAGTCAGTGAGTGCTGCATAGATAGTCAGGAGAGGCAGATGTGGGATGAAAATTTCACGACAACCTAAATTCCTCTGACTGAGTGAAACATAGGTTCCTAAGTGCCTAAGGGCAAGATTTGCAAACGTCTTTAGGCCCATAAAGATGCAGAGCGACACTTGGTAGGGTTTCCAATCTGCATCTTCTGGCACCTAAATAGCTTTAAAAACCAGGCCCTGTGTCACCTTAGGCTCCTAAGTCACTTAGGTGCTGTTGAAATTTTTATTCTCGCTCAACAGGGCTCATGATTTTGTACCTCCCTATAAAATGTTAGTGCCTTGATTTAAAGAGCTCCCAGTAACCATTTCCTAAACTCCTCCCAGAGTTATAGCCACAGAGAGGAAAACAATGTCGCCTGTGCTTTTATTTCTTCTGTTCAAAAACCTGAAATGGAACCGAAACAGCTTTCACTGCAGCCTTGCACCCAGGAAGTGCCCCCCGCGCTGACATGGGCTCATCGGTGTGTTTGTGTCCAGAGCTTTATAACAAAGTTTATGTTTCTGTAGCCTCCAGTCAGTGAGAAGCAGTTAAGACACGATCTACAGGCTGCACCCCTGAAATGCTGCCCTTGGCGAGGGGTGGCCAGAGCAGTAACTTTGACAGATCATTGGTGTCGTGCGGCCCCCTCCTGTATGTTGGGGCTCCTGCCTCTGTAGCTGCTGTTGGTTTATCCTCATGACCACGTTGTGAGGCAGGAACGTGTAAGCCCAGTATGAAGGGCAGATTTTCCAGTGTTCAAAACCCATGGCTGGGCAAGGAAGCATTGAACACCTAGGACTAGATTTCCAAGGAGTTCAGCACCCGGCCTTTGCCCCATGCGTGCGGGTTCTTGGGAGAGTCTAGCTACTTATCACTGGCCAGGCAGAACCAGAAAACCGGGGCCGGTGTCCCTCCTTCTCGGGGCAAGAGTCTGTCTTAGGCATTTTCAGGTACGTTGTGTAGGAAAGCAGAGGTCATGTCACCGTCAGTCCCCAGTGGGGATTGTGCCAGGCTGCAACTGGGCACTGCACACCAACAAGTGTTAGATCCAGATGTGGGGCAGGGGCCTTTGCTAGAACAGATTTGCAAACTTCTGAAGCTGGAGCCACCCCGGTGCAGGAGCGCACCCACTACTGCTAGTGCTTTGCACTTTTCTTTTGCTGTAAGAACTGGAGTCTGTCCTACCTTCATTTACTACATGGCATCTGGTCAGGTCCCTTGCCTTTGCCACACACACCCCCTGACCACATTCAGGGCTGGCGTAGGCAGCTGCAACGCCATGTCACTGAGCTAACTACATTTTTTAGTTCCTCCCAAACTCATTTCCCAGAAATCAGACACCTTTGAGCTGCTGCATCCTTACCACACCGAATTCAAGGAGCTTGTGAATATTGACTCCAAGCTCCCCTACTCCTGTCGTTTTTAAACAGTTTCTCTTTATCGGCAAATAGATTCATGCAGCCTTTCTACTTCCTTGATCCTTAAATTGTCCTCTTCATAACTAAGGAACTGCTCTGACTAGGTTTTGATGTACATGTCTCCCAACAGATGTCTGGGTGGTTAAAGTGCCCCATGAGTACAAGTATCCTGTGTTTGTAAGCTCTTTGATAGTTGGTTCAGGATTTTTTTTTGTTCTCTCTTCTCAAGTCCTGGGGGTCTGTAGCAGATGCCTGCTGTAGCCTCTCCTTTGTTTTCCATTCCTTGTCTCTGTACCCACAGTGTTACACCACTACCCGCTTCATTATCAAATTGTTTTGCTGGTCTCATAAATACTTTTGACACATGCAGACACAGAAAGGAATGGCAAGCCTATCTGATCCTGTCATTGTGTTTCTAATATTGCCATCACTATGGTATCTCAGTGCTACATACCAGCATGGTCTGAAAAGAGCTGAGAACATTGCCAGCATGTAACAAACCAGAAGTAATAATGATAATAAGAACAGTAAACACAAGGCCAGCTAGTCCTTGTTTTCCATGTACAGTTAAATCACAACATAGCCTTTCTCCCATTGCTGTATTATCTTGAATAGAAACACAGGGTTCATTTTGGTTTTGTGCTTTGAACCTTGTCAGCCTGATCTTGTTTTCGCATCTCCATTGATCTGAGTCTCCAGCATCTCTTTTTGCACCCCAGGCCCATCCATTGCTTCTTACAGTTCTTCCCACTCTTCTCCTGCCTCAATCTATTCATTGACTCTTTACCTATTTGCTAGTCTACTTCTCTTTCCATACATGGTCCAGAAGCTCCCTATGCCAATCTTTCCCTATGCTGTGGACCCCCTTTTTGCGACCCATATTTCCCAAGGTGGTATCAGACGCCTTTTACTAGATGAGGAGCTTTCTACTCTGTTCTTGACATGATTTTCAGACTGGATTCTTGCCATCTTGTTCCTTCTTGTTCCTCCTCTCTACTGCTCTTCCGCTGGCTGATGTGCAGGGATGCATTCAAGGAAATGGTCCTAGCAACCCCATGCTCACAGAGTGCTGGCATGCTTGCTTTGTGCATGGACACATGGCTGCAGAAGACGACATTTGCAATCTTTTTCAGTTGTCTTACGGCCATGGGTACAGGCAGGAAGAGATGGCAACAGGGTTATGTGCTGTGTGTGAAGGTGTGTGTGTGCATGCATGAGACAGCAGCAGACCAGAGCGTGTCCTGCTATGTACAGGAGCATGAAAATGAAGATGTTCCAGCCTGGAAGATGTTGGAGCACTTGGTAGTAAAATCCTCTATAGTCCTTACACAAAGTGGGGAAGTGCGTGCCTGTGTGGTTATGTGCGAGGACAATGCTAAGTCAGTTGAAGACACAATTGCAAAGGACTCCAAACTGGTCAGGAGTCCTCCTTATATTTACAGCACTGAAACTGGTGTCCATCAGTTTCCTGACTAGTGTTGGTCTGGCTGTCTAGCAAAGAACAGGGATCCGATTAATTGAGCCTTTCTATAAGGCCTTCAAAAGGTAACCTGTTCCCTGCTTGCATGCCTGTAAGTATGAATGGTAGGAAGGAAGTATAGTCCTGAATAGAGCCGACCCTATGGGGGTGCGGGCCCCGGAGCAAATCAGCCTGTGGGGCCCCCTTAACAGTGCAAGGGGCTGTGGTACCCCTGCAAAGGGGAGGGGGGTGTCTCTGTGCTTCTTTCACAGCACAGGGCTGAGCCACCAGCTCCAGGCAGGTCCTGTGGGAGGGGCCGTGGCCACTGCGCCTGGCTCCGTGGGACCCCCTAAAGCGCGGGGCCCGGGGCAGTCGCCCCAATTCGCTGTACCCTAGGGACAGCTGTGGTCCTGAACTAGCAGGGAGGCAGGAGGTGGTGGGAGCCCAGGGCAGGCTCTGCTCTACTTCATGTGCCCAGTGTATGAGTTCAGCAGGAAAGACGAGCTGCATGTTTTGAATGGGTGTAGGAGGAGGCCATCGGTTCCCTGTCTCTGTCCTCGGCTACATGTGTGTGTCCTGGGTGGGTGCAAAAGGATGTACACTGCTATGTGCTTTGGGTGGGCTGAAGAAGATGTCAGGAGGCAGCGTGTGCGTGGCCACGTATGTCCTAGATGGATCCAGAAAACGATGGGAGAAGGTTTGGTATAACCCTTGCCCAGTTGGCCACTTCTCCCATTGCTGGGAAGTCAAACCACATCAGCTGACCCACTGCAGGTCACTCTGTTTCCACAAACTAAATTTCGGGGGTGGGATGCTCAGAGCCTTCCTTCCTAACCGAAGGCTCAAGGGTGGTGACAGCTGTGTTGCCCCCAGCATCATTAGATAGTTGGCCACCGAGTGTCCGGTCAGTGCTCCCCTCCAACACGTGCTCCTCCTGACCTCTCCTGCGGCCGTTTCCTTCGGTTGTTCCAACCCCAGCAAGAAGTTGTAGCTGCAGCTGAGTTTGAGCTCTCTCTTTTTTTTAATATCCCCCCCGCAAGAATCTTTGACCTTCCTGCAGGAAGCCAGGGCAAGGGAGAGGATTTGAAGCAACCTGTCGTTAAAGTGACCCAACCCACCCACCGCCACCACCGGCACATGAGCCCCTTTGTAGCTTCCTAACAAGCGAGGAGGGTGGGGAGGAATACACAGATGAATAATTCATTACAGAGATGCAAAAAAGGGGGTTTTAAACCTCTCTCCCTATATAAATATTTATTTTCACTAGTTAGCTCTGCAGCCCCCTTTTCTTCCTCTGTCTTTTTTTTTTTCCCCTCGCCCCCCCTTCTCATTCCCTTTTTCCTTTCAGAAGCCCGTCAGCCTCGCAACCGTTGTGATTCCACTTGTTCTCTTGAACCG
>NW_017728925.1:10716441-10750251 GCF_001723895.1 Crocodylus porosus
GCCAACCGTTCTGAGGGAAAAAACACACATAACAACAACCAGAAAAAAAAGAAAAAGAAATCCAGAAACAAAAAAAAAAAAGAAAAGAAAAAAAAAAAGAAGAAGAAGAAACCCTTTGAAGCCTTTGAAGGGTAAAGGTTGTTTCTGTGGTAACGGCACAGGGATTGGCGGAGGCTTGGAAGGCTCTTGGTTCCTGTAGCTGTGTTGAGTGATTAATGAGCCGTTACTGGGCTGTGAGGAGAGAGCTCGGGCTGGGGAGCCGGTCTCTCCACTCCAGGGCTGTTCTGCTGCTACCCAACTTTTTTCTTCCCTCCTGTTTTTTCCCCCTCTCCCTCATCATCCTCTCGCTCTGTTCCCCCTTCCCGCATAGGCAAGCTGCTTCTCCCATGCACACGCTCTGGCCTTTCCTTTCCCCACACTCTGTTGCTCCTCGGCGCGCAATCCTCCGCTGCCGAAAACCAGCCGTGCTCTCCCAATGGACCACGCGCCTGGAAGAGACTCCCATCACCCTGCTCTCCCTGCTACCTGTGGGGCAGGACAACCTCTTCCCGGGCTCACTTCCCTGCATCATGGGAGAGGACAAAGGGCCGTGGTTGTATGGCTTGAACGTACTTCTCCAGGCGCTGTCCTCTTCTCCAGAGGTGACTGGCTTGGTCCCGTGCTTCCAGTTCTTGCTCTGGCCTTGCAAAACGTGATTTGCACCACTAGTGCAAGGTCTGTCATTTTGAGCGTGCACGTAACATTTGTATTATGGCCATCTTCGTGAAGGGGAAGGGTGGATGAGCAGATGCTGACCCCAGGCTGAGCGCCTTCCAGCAGGCTCGAGTCCTTGCATGAGCTGCATGCAGCTTTCCTGGAGGCACTGAGCCTGCAGTCAGCTAGCCAGGGTTTTCATCACGGGGACAGGGACAGCTTGTTTGTGCATGTTTCTAACGTCTGCTCTCCGGTGGCTGACATGCTTCGTGGCCGCGGAGGGAGTTCCCCTCATGGTCATGGAGCCTGGACTTCTGACTCCAAACCATGTGTCGGCCCTTGTGCCGCTGAAGATCCAGCTCACCTCCATGAGAGATTTATCTGAGGCACAAGAGTGTCAGGGCAAGCCCAGGGCTCTGCTCTGCGTGGTGCTGACTGCCACCTCATTTCTTGCTCGCCTGGAAGGTGCTGAGTACCTGCGACTCCCACGTGGATGCAGCTCCAGGGTCTTGCTCTCTAGTGCCCAACTGTGGGATGTCACAGCAGTCCTTACCCTTGCCGAGATCCCTTGGAAGCAGCATGTCGACTTTGGAGAGCTGAGTGTGCCTCACACCTCATAGGATCAGACTCATAGCTCATAAAGTGCTGGGGGCTCCCAGGTAAGGGGGTGCAGTATCATCCCTGCAGGGAAACGGAGGTGCCTGAAGATTAAGAGTAATGGTTTTCATAATTGGCCGCTGATTTTGGTACTAAGGCGCTGTGATTCTTGAAGAAAACCTGCAGGATTTTGGGGAGGGGTCAATGCTGGCCTTATTCTGCCTCTCTTGATGTCAGTGAAAAAGCTCTTGCTGATGTCAGCTGCAGCAGTGTGACACCAATCCTGAGGGCTTGGCGAAACTGCCTTTTGACAAACTGGCGGTTAATTGAAAGCATTTGCTTTGAGTGATTTTTCCCAAGATGACATTGTGGTCTGGTAGCAGAGCTGGGGACAGAGCCCTGGAGTACTGATTCCCTGGTCCCATAGCCAGATGCTGAGCCATGTTCCCTGCCAGTGCAAATGCTGCTGCTATTATTACCAATAATCTCTTTCCTGGACTCAATAGCAACATTTGGAGCTCAGAAGCCAAGGGTCTGTGAGGTGCAGTGGCAACTGCTCAGGGCATCCTGGGCTTTTTCCCACCAAAATTTGCGCTGTCCTCTCCAATTCACCCAAACTTTAAATTATGCACTATTAAAATAAGGTCCCAATCTAATTCCTGGCTCTTCTGCTAACAATAATAATGAATTAGTTTTAAAATCTCTCACCCAAAATAGCCAAACCAGAACACGCACAGCCTCCCAGAGCCTGCATCCGAAACAGATGTGCTGCCAGTAAGGCTGCTATTTATAATATACAGTGTTCCCTTTTAAGCCATAGTGACTCCAGCCCTCGGCTCTCTCTCTCATCAGCTCCTTTTGAAGCTCTAATCCAGGGACTGTTCCTGGTGCTGCTAAAATCTTCTCATAAACCTGCTTGGATGTCAGGGAGCCAGAGCTTGCTCACGCTCTGCCTTTAGAGTTGTTTTATCATCCCTGGAGGCTCCATGGCCACAGGAAGGCAGTGGCATTCCCATTAGGCTGTGTGTCCCTCCCCACTGTGCACCGCAGCCTCTGCATGGCACGCTAATCCCCACAGCCCTAGGTTAGCCTGCCCGGTGCTTGGCATCTCACCTTTGGGGTGGGGGGATTAGCGTGCCATGCAGAGGCTGCAGTGCATGGTGGGGAAGGATACACAACCTAATGGGATTATTACCTTTCTTTCCCCTCTGGAGCATTGACTCGTGAACCTCAGAGGTCTGATCCTGAAAGGGGCCAAACTCCCCCTGAAGTCAGTGAGATTCCTGCTCAGCAGTGGTTCACAGGACCAGGCCTAGACCGAAGGGGGTCAGGACAGGACGGAGGAGCAGACAATGCTGCGCAGTCGAGAACACTTGGACTGTACAGGAATGTTTAAAGTACGCTTGAATGGCTGGGGACACATATGGAGGTGAGGGGAGGAACGAGTGGGGGAAAGAGATAAGGCTACCTGTTGACCTGCAGTAAGTCAGGTCCTCTTCTGATCAGAGGAATCTCCTTAAGCTTTATGTTTAAAGGGGTATTCTGGCTTCAGGACACCCCGGGTGCCTCTGGAGTCCTGGTGTGGATGTGCACTGGGCAACCATACACCTGAGGTGGGGTCGGATGGGTTTTCCTTTCTGGCTGCTCAATAACCAGAGGTCTGTCTCAAGTTGCCTTTGGTTTTGCTGCTGGCTGGAAGGAAGGAAGTCTAGAGTGTAGTCAGGTAGGTGGGAGGACATCCATGAGATGCATGGTTCAGACACACTTGGGACCCAATCCTCTGAGCATGCTTGATGTCCAGGATCCTTAGCGCTTCCCAGGATCTGGCCATTAACCAACTTTTTGTCTCTGCAGCTGCACTCTTTGCCCTTTCCTTTGCATGCTCAGCCTGAAAATGAATAAGAATCTCTTTGGCCAAATCCAGTTAATCCTGTTTAGGTAATTCCTTTGTTGGTGAATAACCTACATGGTATTTTGTGGGAGGGAGGAGGCTGGGCAATCTAGCTTGCAGGTGAAAGGATCAATGTCCTTGCTAGGAACAGTTTAGAGGTGGAAGGCCCACTTCCCAACAGATCCAGCACAGCTACTTTGCAGAAATAAAGGTGATAGCATCTGGCTTCATACTTGGAAAGTAGGGATGAGGAAGAGATTACAAGGGAAGCAAAACCATTACAGCAGAGTTGGAGCATATATCTGGTGAGCTCCATGGTTTTTGTTTTGATCATTTTTTTTCTAGGTCTTTTCTCCAAGAGCAGGTTAAGGGCTCATTGGTATCTTTGAGGCACTGATAGTGCCAGCCGTGATGTTATTTTAATAAACATCCTGATCTTTGGGGTATCGTCTGAGCCCTTCTTTGGGTCAAGTGAACATGAGAAATGAAGGTGGTGGTGGTGGTGGTGGTTTTACCTCAAGCCATCACAAACTTGTCACAAAACTTGGCATGATTAGCCGTCTCTAGTCAAGAGCCCAGGTCTGGACTGGTGAGAACTGAAGTGCATGGATCCAACGGTGTGGCACCCATGAGGATAGCAAGGGCTGCTGCGTTGATAAAGCAGGGCTGAAGGGAAGTGCACTGGCAGACGTGCGGGCAGGATGGAGCAGTGCTGGCATAGCAAAAGTGATACTGCAGATCAGGAGCCCAGAGTTTATGGTTTCCAGTGGTAACAGAAGAACCTTTGCTCCTAAAGCAGGTACTGTAATGCAGCCCTGGCAAAGAAACCTATTAGGAGCCAGTCTCATCACGGTAATGTTAATTATTAATACGACTCAGGGAACAAAACGTGTGAAAACCCCAGCTGTCTGAATCGAGCTGTGACACCAAGCAGGATGCCTGGCCCACGTCCAGGAGACTGGAACTGGAACGCCCCCATTCCTATGGCAGAGTTGAACTTCCCTGTGTCAGATGAACGGTCCAGGCCTAATTGTTGTAACATGAAGAGAACCGGGAGCTTAAAAACTAGATGTTAATGCAGAACCTTCTGACTGTCCCTCTGAAGATCTTCCCGGCAATCCTTGTGTCTTAGAAACAAAGCTGAGTTGTGTGGGTCTCAGCTCAATCTTTCATGAACATTTGTCCAAGTGAATAAGGAATGCTCTTTATTCTCTGCTCAGGAGAGGCTCATCCTGGGGTTGACAGCATCTATTTTATCAGGCAGACCCAAGATGGATTAGGAAGAATATCCCAGCACCATAAATCTTCTGTGGTTGAATAATTCTACCCATCCAATGCCAGTCCCAAGCCCGGATAAAGGAGGGGGATTAACATCAGGAACGGCATCCAGCTGTAAAAACCTCTGCCAAATCATCATGATCCAGATCTTACTGCACCAAGGGCGGGTGCAGTCAAAGAAGTGGGGAGCACTTACACCAGAGGATCAGTGAAGGTAGTAGAGGCATCTAAGAAAGTACAAGAGAAAAAACGGGCATGGTATGGGTGTTTCAAAGGCGTCCGGAAGGATACGAGGGAATACCAGAATGGCACTACCAGGGAGAAGGGGGAGAAGACGACAGAAGATGAGATGGAGAGATATCGTGGAGAGGGACATGAGAGAGAAGGAGTTGGAAGAAGAAGGTATCAGGATGCAACAGGGATCCCAAGACAAGTTTTATAGTTGTTAGGGGCAGGAAGGGGCCTCACAGATCACTGGGTCCAGCCCCCCTGCACTTGGACAGGGAAGACTGCTGAGATCAAATGATCCCAACAAGATGGGCATCAAGACATCTGAGGGAAGAAGATCCCAGTACCATACAATGGGACACATTGATGGCTTGCATATACATGTGTGGGAAAGATACCTCAGATTGGTATCTTGAATCTCAAGGATGAGGTTGTGCAAAACTGAGGGGTCTCAGCTGTTAATGCCTGACACTGTGCTGGGGAGAGCGCATGCCCTCAAGAGGAAGCTTCCACCACACAATTTGTCCACGTGCCTGCAAGAGGATTCTGTGCCCAAGCTATCCATGCCCAAGGACTGGGGAAACTGCCTTGGCGACCCGCTTGTGAGCCCGAGGGGGATTTCCCTCCATTGAAAGGATCATGCACCAAGATGACCTTTTGGCGTTTGAATGAGGTCCATCCTGGGTCCTGTGTGTTATCTCTGGGCACCACGGGAAGACTGCAGCCTGAATGGCAGCTCTGCATCGATAGCAGATCTGCTCTAGTTAGGACTTACGCGCCGGTGAGACGCCTCGTTCTGGACTCAGTTCCCCGGCCAACGAGAAGACTGGAGGCTCAGGTGCAGAACAGGTGCTGAAGGAGACAGCCAAGGACACCTCAAACCACTCCTCATTCATGCAGCCCCTTCTCAGCCCTCCTTCCACTCTCATCTCTCTCCTCCCACTGTTTCCTTGCTCTTCCTTCGTTCTCTCTCTCCCTTATTCCCTTTCTCTCACTTTCTTCCTCTCTCCACCTCCCCCCTACTCTCTTCTGTGGGGCATTGATTTTTCCATCCGTCAGTGAAACGCCTGAGGAAAATGAAAGAGCATCTTCGTGATCGATCAGTAGAACTCTGCAGCCTGGGGTCAGGCAGGGTTTGAATCAGGCACTCCCGCAGCATCTCATTACCCCCAGACTCCCAAGAACAAGGCTTTTCTGAATACCTGTGGGGAGCAGAGATCCCGCCGAGTGCTAGGGGGCTGGGCTCAGGCAGTCCTGTGTGTATTGCTCACAACTCGTCTGTGTTGTGAATTGCTACTGTGTGGGATTGTGAGTGCGGGAGCTCAGGCTTGCAGGAAAGTGCGCTGAGGGTGTGCACGCGTGTGTCTGTAGCTGCCAGTGGGTGTATTGGTGCAGAGGTACATCTATGGCTGTTAACGTAGCTCTGCTTTCTGGTGTGCTGCCCATATGCTTATGAGTGTTCGTGTTGGTGCTTATTCGTGTCATTCAGATTAGGGGGGTGATTGTGTGCGCATGTGTGCGCGCACCTTTATTCACAGCACCTGTGTGTAGCTTATTGTGTGTGTTGTTTCACAAGTATGTCTAGCTTTGAAGCTGGGAGGTAAAGGGGTCCCAGGGAGATCAAATTTAGTGGAAGTTGAGTGCCCAGCTCCCTCTGCCTCTTGGTGCATGACGTGGGGCATGCTGTATTTGCATAAGATTTTGTCATGGTATGGAAGGCACTTCTTCATCACTTGGCATTTGCCATCCCTTTCCCCACAAGGCTCCCCTGGAGGTACCACTGCTTGCTTCAGTCTCCAAGTGTCAGCAAAGGAAGTAACTGGGGGAGTTTCTCATACCCCTGCAAATGTCAGCTTTGTCATGGCGACTCCTCTGAGTCATTCTGTGAGCCAGAGTGTGGCATTCAAGTGGTCCCCTGAGTGCTTACCGACTGGCGCCACGATCTGCATGTACTTTGTGAGGGCACGCAGCTGCGTGAGCAACTCTTTGTGCACGCCGTTCTATAGGTGCGTGCATGCCCTTGTGTGTGTGGTTTTCAGTACATGCATCATATTGTTGTGGCTCTTCCATTAAAGTGCAGGTGTATTGTGTTTGTCTGTGCATGGGTCACTGTGCAGCTGGGCCATTGTGCCAGCCCAAGTGTGCACATGTGTGTGCCATTCTCTGTGCCAGGCTGTTTCTAGGGCTCTGTCTTTTTTATTGACAGTTCAATAATTCTTCACCTCAAGGTTTAAACTCTTGTATCCCCACCTGGCTTTCACAGGGGGCCTGAAGCAGCAGCTAACTGGAGGGAGTAGAAAGATGTAAGCTAATGTTCCACTCCACCTTCTTCTTTGCCTGGTTCCTGCACCCGTGTAGTGTATCAATGTAGATTGCCCAACGACTGACATGGACCCCACAGTTCCCTCCATGTCTTCTCAGCATATGACTCAATGTTCATGTTAGCATGTTGCATTGTGCTTTGAACCTTCACCCAGGGGAGTGCTGCGGGTGTGCATGAGCTCATGTCTCTGCAACCACACTCACCAATTTTCATGCCAGACAGGTACCTGAGCACATTCAGAAAGACGCTTAAAGCCCATGTCAACAGCAAAGCAGCAACAGGGAGGGGAAAGCAGGATAACTAATTCTCATCCTTCCCTACCAGTTCAGATCAAACAGTCTGGACTGGTAGGGAAGGCAGACAGTTAGCAGGTACTTTGCTTCTGCTTTCTGCCGTAAAGGCAGCAGGCATTGTTTTGTTCTGTGGGGTCATGTCAGATATGTGCGACTTACAGATGTGCTGATACCACTTAGCTAAGTGCTGACAGTGTATTATGGAGGTGCTGGCTGTGGCTCCATTGTTCAGGTTGAGTTGAGTTTATCTATTTTACTGCTAATGTCATGCAATGAAAACAGCTGATGCAGCTGCATCATGGCTTTGCTTTAAATGTTTATATTTTACATCATATACTAATAACTTGCCCCCTGTCCTCTGGATGTTTTGTCTAAAGGAACCATTTGGCTTAAAAGTCAGTGGGACTGTGCTGAGGTAAGGGAGTTGCACTGATTTGCACCAACAGTGATCCACCTCATCGCCTTTACATCAGTGTAGTTCCACTGATGCTTGAGGAGTGGCGTCAGTTTACACCAGATGAGGATCTTCCCTCTTTTCTTTACTCCCTACAACTAAAACACCTGGCAAGGTTTAGCCAGATAACATTTCTGCTTGGGGCCCGGTGGCTAGACTAGGAGACAGGCCATGTGCTCTCTCTGCAGCTCTGCCAGTTACTCCAGGTGTGACCTTGGCCTAACCATTTTGCCTTTCTGTGCCTCCATTTCTATGCCTGTAAAATGGAGATAACACTAACTGGCCTCGAGGGAGGTTGAGGCTCGACAAGTTCTTCTGTTCCCATTTCCATAGTATCAAAGTGCTGGGGGTAGGGGTCGGGGGGACACATTGCAAAGACATGGAACAAATTGTAGACCAGGGGTTGGCAACATTTCTGGACTGAGTGCCAAAAACAACCGCAACCTCAATTTGTAAGATGTTGGCATCCAGGTGTGGACATCGGGGGAGCTGTGAAGGGCCTAAACTATGTTTTGGCAGTGCAGACCCAGCCCCTTCCCTGACATCCACCCCGAGGTGTGCGTGCACCCACTGTCACCAACAAGTTGGGCCATGGCTCTGTGGATCCCAGTGCAGCCATTTGCAGCCTCCTGGCTGCCTGCTATTGCTGGCCCAGGCTCTGGGCAGGCCTCTGCTCCTGCCACAGAGCCTGGGCTGCTCACAGTGGGCAGCAGGGAGGCTGCAAGAGCAGATCCCCAGCCTGGCTTCTTGCAGATGGAAGGGAAAGGGCTGGGGCTGAACTGCCACAACAAGGATTGGGCCCCTCATGACTTCCCCACTGTCCATCCCAAGGCACGTGTACCAAGCAAAATACCTTTGCGGGCCACACTGGCACATATGCTGAGGGTTGCCTTCCCATGCTATAGACCATCGATCTGCAGAACCAGGAAATGTTACTTTGGGAAAAAATAGATTTGAAAATAACAAACAAAAAATTCTCCTCTAATTGGTATTATTATTTCATTAATAAGATACAGCCAGCAAAAAGCGTTCTAAATGCACAGTATTGTTGGCATTCAGTTGCCACGTATGGTAAACCAGGCAAATAGCATGGTTTTGTTAAAAGTCTGGGAGGGCTATTTGGGGCCAGAATCTGAGCTGAGCTAAAGTGGTATGAATTGGGTGCAAATAGACTGGGTGCAGAATTGCGCCAGGGTAAATGAGATTGGGACATCGTTCCTAGAATCATAGAAAATGAGGGTTGGAAGGGATCTCAGGAGTTCATCTAATCCAAACACCTGCTCAAAGAAGGACCATCCCCATCCCCATCTACCTCATCCCAGCCAAGGATTTGTCTACTCTGGTCTTAAAAACCTCTAAGATGGAGTTTCTTGGTCTTGTGGTTGGCTTTTCATATGGGTGCAGGTGATTAAGGGGAGAAGGGGTTAATGATCCCAGCTGGGGCATTTTGAATGTAGTGGTGTTAGCCGGGTGCTGCAGGACTGGATGTGCTCGTAGATTTGCTGTACAGTCTCATCCTCTGAGCAGGTTTGCACTCCGCGAGGACTGGGTTCAGGGGGTGATAGCATTTCCTGTGCAGGCAAAGTTGGGACTAGTCGGAGCTGCCACTGGGGAGCTGGGAGCCTGCCTTTCTCTCTCTCTGCCTCTGGTTTGAAAGAAGAGCTGCAGCTGGAGGAATGAATGCACAGCAACTTGGGAGTGGGGGGAGCCAGGAATACTGGAGGGGGAGGCTTCAGGGGGAGGTGACCGTTGCCAGTGCTGCTCCACGCAGCACGTAAATCAGAGAGAGCTGTCTGTGCATGTCGGCTTCTTTCACTAGAGGTTGCTCACTTTCACTTCTTGGCTTATTTCAGCATCGTTCAGCCCATTTGACAGGTGTGTGTGCGCGCGTGTGCGAGTGTTGGGAGCAAAGAGGAGACCTAAGGATGGTTCAGCTGATATGGCATTGACCAGAGTCTTTCAATAACAGCACACCCCTAATGGATTGGGTGTATATCAGCTGCAGAAAGCAAGGCCCCTCCCATGCTAGACAGCTGCCTTTCCTGCTAATGCTCATCTAATTAAACAGCAGCCTGGAGAGGCTGAAACCAGGGCAGCAGGAGAGCAAAGATTTTTATCCAGTAGATTCCTGTCTCCAGCTCAGGAACCAGAAGAAAAACCCCTTTCATATCTTCAGATCAATAAGCAGGTGGTATCTCCCCCTGCCCTCCCCTTTTTTTTTTTCTTTCACCTTCTCCAGTGCTCCTTCCCCCTCCTACGTTCTTTCAAAATGCTGTCTCCGGGGCAGGGCTCCGATCCATACTCAGTGGATTTCTAGCCCCCCAGGTGACTGCCTCCACTGCATGTGCACCTGCTTAATGTGAGAGCAGAGACTGGGAAGCCTGACAGGCAATGGGAGCGATGCCATCACTGGGCTCCGAGCTTTCAGCAGAGAGATTTGGTCTTGGAGGAGCCATTGTTTTGCCTGGTGCTTCTTCGCTCCTGTCTGTCACTGACCAGGCAGCTGTGTCGCAGCCCAGATGGGCACAAGGACTCCTGCTCCATCCTGACCATCTCAAGCAAATCTTGGTACCCAACAAGTAAGCACTCTCAGGGGTAACCTGGGAAGTGCTGCCTGTGATTTCTCTCATTGCCTTCTTTTCCTCTGTCTGGGCCTGATTCTGCTCCCATAGAAATTGGTGGGAAAACTGCTATCAACTTAAATAGAGCAAGATCAAGTTGCCTCTTTCTCCCCCTTAAGGGAGGAAAGTTTCAATCACTGTTGTCTAAAAAATATGATCAGATCCTGCAAATAGGTTCTCAGGGCTGCAGCCCATCGCATCAACTCACATTTTAAGTGCGTGAATGCTGGCGGGGGGATCCTGCTGTACTGCTTACACCCCCATACTTGAAAACTGGGCCCACTGTGTCCAGTCCAGCACTGGGGAAAGTCAGAAAAACCCCTCTTATTTTGATAGACCCTAGCAGCGAATCTGGCATACAAGGCCTCAGGAGAAATGGCCAGGCTTTGATTCCTATTAGTCAGTGATGTTGTGTGTGGATAAGCAAGGGCCAAATTTGGCCTCTAATATTGATTTCAGTGGGATTAAAAAGAAGCATCATTTTTTCTCATTGTGCATGTTGTTGCCTTTGTGAAGGGTCTGCGTTCCTGTTGTTAGAGGGAATGTAAATTCATTCTTCCTCCCAAGATAAGCTTTGAAAATGACCCTCCAGAATGTTGTTTGCATGGGAAAAAAGGATTATGGAAGACCAGCTCTCCATCCCATCCTCCCACTTTGCTGGTTGTGGGGGGCAGCAGGAGCATGAATGAAGGCTTTTCATCTGGAGAAGCAGTGCTTTCTAATTGCAAGAGGATCTATGGTAGCTCTGGACTCTTAGCTTTGGTACAACTAGTAGTCTAAGGCTCGCCTTTTATATTCCACTCTGCACACACTCATCATGAAAAATGTAGCTCAAAGAGGCTCGAAACTATGGCAAGTGGAAATAACAGATGGGGTCATGACAATTCATAAGAAAGGTACCTTAGGATCTCCAGTAGTTTCTGTCCTTGGTTTTGGTCTTTCTCTAGTTTACCAAACTGACCAAACTTTTTCTGCTGCTTCCATGGTCTTCCTTACCAGACTCCAAAGCCA
This sequence comes from Crocodylus porosus, assembly GCF_001723895.1. NCBI lineage: Eukaryota > Metazoa > Chordata > Crocodylia > Crocodylidae > Crocodylus > Crocodylus porosus. The sequence continues at coordinate 10,727,831 of NW_017728925.1, forward strand.
AGATGCCCATCTCAGGACACCTCTATGCTCATACTCTATTCTTGAATATTTAATCATATTTTAACATGCGTTGGCTAATATGTACATTCTAGTGTAGTCAGAATAAAAATAATTGGGATTTGTCCGGTGTCTGCAAACATTTGCATCCCAGAATAAATATTTTTGCCCCGTCTACACTGTGTTGGTTTACATGTAGTCATCAACACCCATTAAAGCACAGCTCAATAGCAGTCAAATTTAGGCATCCCCACGTTTTTGGGGGGAGTCAAGCCAACGGACTTTAAAGCCCTTTTCAGTCACGTGCATGTTTGTACGAAACTCTCCTGAGATCTTGACCATGAGGGGAGCAGTGGATACTCCCCTTCTCAGGAGAGAGGAAAGCTGCTGTAATGTTGTATATGGCTGCTTAACAAGTAAAGGGGAAGTTAGCACACAGTAAGCTTGAGAGTGAATTTGCAGGGCACTAGCAGCTGTTCTACACTGACCCCCCGTCGGCTCAATATTAGTATGCTGTAAGTGTGAGGTTGGTTTCTCTGCTTTCCAAGTGGTGTAAGCCACTACACACTAAGCGTCCATATGAGATGAAGTGGTGAAAGCTATGTGCACCGAGTGTCCATAGGAACATGGAGCAGCTTGTACGCTGTACATTCACACCCTCACTCACTGCTCACTAACTGTCCCCTATAGAGAAACTCAGAAGATGAACAAGCAATAAGATACTTGGAGCTGAAAGGAATGAACAGTGTTTAAAGGCTCACAGAGAGAGGCAGGTGTGTAGCAGTGCTATGAGACTCTGTGCCCTAAAGTACACAAGTAGAAGGGTGTATCTCAGATAGACTTGTCTGATGTGTTTGGTGTGGGTTATAGGAACATAGGACTGGAAGTCCAGGACCCCATCTCCCCAGTGTATCAACTGTGTTGGGTAGGTTTTGATGAATGGGCACTAATGGTGTCCTCTTGCTGGCTAGAAAAGGGGCAAGGAAGCATGAACATTGTCCTAAAAAAAATTTCGCCCTTTCTTCCACAGTGGAAATTTCATCTGATTTCTAACAACTGGCAGCCAGTCTTACTGGTCTGGAAGGCATATGTGTGTGTGTGTGCGTGTGTGCGGGATCTGGACTCCTCAGGAGAAAACATGTCTATGCATATGTCTTATTTTTCTCCACAGCCCTGCTGTATTTTTTTTTGGTGGTAGTAGTTATTCATGCAAAATTTATGAATAAAAAGAAAAAGAAAGATGGAGAGAGAAGCTGAATGGATGCACTGAAGCCAAGCAAGCCAGATGTTTAAACCAGCTTTAGCTGTAGGGACTTCCTGGGTTCTGGTACCAAAAGCAGGTGAGCTGCATTCATGTGGCATCCCACCCAAACTACTTGCTCCTGCTGAGGAGCAGGACTTCTCTGCGAGGCACTGCACTGCGCTGTGGAGACGCTCTGACTTTTCCTGTTTCCTCTCTTGCCTCTTCACGTGTCCAGTCAGCTATGCAGCTTTCCTCCTCCCCTGGGCTTCCAAAACTATTGGGCAAAATCCAGGCTGCTGCTGCAAGTTGCTCAATTAAATAGGAGTTGGAGGAGCTCAGCACCAGGTACTGGCCATGAGGGAGGGTTATAAATCCTTGCTCTGTGCAAAGAGAGGCCTGCCGCAGCCAGAAGTTTTTGTGCTCTTAGTGCTCCCTCGTCCTAGGCTCCGACTTAGGGAAAATCCGCCACGGGACCACAGCAGATTCTGGTCACAATCAACTATCGGGGGGTTGGAATCAAGAGAGAACTGTCCTTGTCCTTCCCCCATCCCTGCCCTGCGTCCCGGTCACTATTTTGATTACATTCCTGGGGAGTTGGGCTGTAGATGTGGTCTCCTTATCTTGGAAGGTCTGAGTCAGTTTTTCCCTGTGTGACTTTCATAACAAGGCAGCCAAAGCAGGCAGCTGAGGGCTGGGGAGAGGAATAAATAGACCTGAAAGCATGCAAAAGATGTCTGTCAGAGAGGACAAAGGTGATGGCTAGGGAGCTTCCAACACCCAGAACACGCATGCACAACCCCCTGATATGTGTTCTCATGGGATGATGCACCAAACATGCATGCATTGCCACATGTGCAAGGGAAAAAGTGGACGTGCTCTTAGGGTGGCATTCATATATGTGGCCAAATATACATGCCAAATACATGCACAGAAGGGGAGAACATGAAAAATATACCTGCAGGGGGACAAGGGTCCACTAGATATGTATTCACCTAGCTGAGGATGCATGGAGTACATACAGGGGTGGGCAAAATGGGATCTGCGGGCCGGATGCGCCCTGCCAGGCCGTTCTATCCCACCTGTGGGGCCCCTAAAAAAATTAGACAATGAATATTTATCTGCCCCTGGCTGCCTGTCATGCAGCCCTTGATGGCTTGCCAAAACTCAGTAAGTGGCCCTCCGCCCAAAATAATTGCCCGCCCCTAGACATAGGGCAAGGCTTTGCTCTTCAAGACACAACTCTGTTAGAATCGCTTGAACTGGAACTGAATTGCTCTGGATTTGCAGTGGTATACATGAGATGAAGATCTGGCCCATTTTGTGGGTGTCCGTGGACTAGTTGTATTTACACATTGCCTTTTGTGACTTGAGATGAATGGATCTATCAAGGCAACGTTGGGATATAGCAGAGCTATGCTATTTGAGAGGTTGATGGGTATGCTAGCCCAGGGCAAAGTCAGTGAGTGGAAATTCTCTGGGGACGTATTTGGGTTTCAGAACACATCAGTTATATGGTTTACTAAGTTGCGGGCCTTGGTTCAAATATGTTACCAATACATTTCTTTCCTTCCCCTGGCTGGGCATCTTCATTAGTGAAGAAGGTGCCCTCTGGTCTTCTCCTAAGGAAGCTCATTTCATTCCTGGTGACTAGAAGATAGGCATGGTGACATGAGCCCTGTGTGCAGGGAGCTGAGGGGTTATAAAGTGGGGGCAGTAAAACCTTCATGACAGTGGGAGGCTCCAGATTTCATACAACAAGGGCTCAGTCTGGGTGGGGTGATGGTTGGGGTCCTGTTCCAATTCAGAGCATTCAGAAGTCACAGGTAAGGTGTCCAATCGCCAGGAGATTGACTTAAAATCCATAGGACCATTCCATCTGAAACAACTAACGCTGCCTTCTGTAGTCAGTCTTTCAGTTCTGCTGTCTTCCAGATTCTCTCCAAAGTCCCATGGGCTTGAGATTTAGTTCTTTTTTTTTATGGTATGAAAGCAGAGATTGTCCTGCAATTATCTGGCTCCAGGAACTGGCACTTGGGCTAAGGTCATGAGTGAACCGTGCTGTCCTGGTGCACCCTGCTTTAGTGATGGAGAGGGCAAAGCTGAGGGTTAAGACATGGAAAGGAAAGCCCTCACCCCAGCATGCCTCGCCTGGAGTGATGGAATAGGCATGTTGAGCCTCCAACCCAAGCCCTCTTGGACTGGAGCTGGCGTGAAAGTGGATGTGTTTTGTAAGCTTCCCCCATACTAATGAGCTTCCTTTGCTCCCCTCCTGCTCCTCTCAAGTCCTGCACTCTCTCTCATGCCATAGGGGAGGTTTCCTCCCTGCTTGTTGCCCGAATTTAGGTGATTTGGCCCCTAACCGCTGCCCAAGCCACAGAGTCGGTGCTGGACTCCTCTGCAAGCTCGTCCCTTCGACCTGGATCTTCCCCCTCCTTTGCACTGCAGCCCGCTTCTCGCAAGCGTTGCATTTGCCGTGCCGTGGAGCACAGCATGCGGACCAACACGCTGCCTGATAAGTGGGCAGCTCTCTGCTCTACTCTAACCAGGGCTAAGCACAGGGTAAGGGAGCGCGGGCGAGTGGGAGGGAGGTAGCGAGAATTGCCCACAGATTTCCCTGTGCTGGAGGAGCTTGCTTTGAATCTCTTGATCTCTCAGCTGCGCTCAGCAGCTAGGAGCCAGGGCTCGGGAGATGGTCGCCATAGCAACCGCTGCCACTCACTCCCCATCTCGGATGTAAATTAGTTACAATTTTATTAGTGTGCAGAATTTCAAGAGGCCGGAGCTCGCAGGAGCTTGGAAGGAGACTCTCTAAATTCATTACAGGAGTGGCGGAGGCATGGGCTGTGAGGCTGCCTCCTCCACCATGCCCCGTCTGCTTTCTGTCACCCCCTGCCGCAGCACTCCTGCCCTGGGCTGATCCCCCGTTGTCTGAACCCAGCCCTGATAAGAGCAGAGGGTGGAGGAAATCGATGCAGGGCCTGGTCTGGTTCAGGAACTGGGGAGACCAGGGCTCGCTTCATCGTGGGTCTGGTCTTGTGGCTCGGTGGAAAGTTTGGAACAGGAGAGTTTTTAATCTGGCCGGCCACAGTTTAACAACCTCAGCGGGACGGCGTAGGATGTTGCACTGAAACCTGGCTCCAGCAGCCCGGCCAGGGACCAGCAAGTACAAGTGGCGTAGGGAGGTGGGATGTCTAATGAAGAAGGAGCAGGATGCCCTAATCTCCTCCATCTTGCGCGGGCTTTTACAGGATTGTAGCTCCATTGAGTTCCTTGAAGACGCTCTTGTTTTTCATTCATATCAGTAAAAGAGGATTGGGTGCTGGGTTTGGGGATGTTTTGAGGTGGTGTCTCAAGACAGGAAGGCCTGATTCTGCTCTCGGTTACACCACTGCAGACTACTTCCACTGAAGTCGACCCGGTTCTTCTAATGCAAGAGGCGAGAAAACCAAGCCTGCAGCTGCCTAAAGAGGGTTGGCACAGGGTGTGTCGCCACTCAGGCTTCATTCATTTCCCTATCCAGACCAGACCCTCAGCTGGTGTAATTTAGGGACAGCTCAGCTGAAGACAATGGGACTCTGCCACTTTAGAGTTGCTGAAGATCTGTCTGCCCCTCTCCCCTGAAACAGTGACCTAAAAACAGCCAGCCATAGGATGATCACTGATCTGGCAGCATTCAGACCTTGGAAGTGTTGGTTTTCTTGTTCCAGAAGCAAGCTGTCCAGTACTTTAAATATCACGTTTTCTTTCTGATGATGGAGGTGGGTCCCCAACCCTATCATGGTTCTGGGTTTGGATCTGGTGCCTTTGAATGAGATCATTTGTCTCCCATGCGCTGAACCTGAGCGTTTCTTCTGGTGCCCTTGTGAGTGTGAGCAGAAGCTGCCCTGTAGAAGGTGCTGGCAGATACAGTGCAATGCATTTTATCTTTATAACCCATGACTCCCAACAGGGAGGACCTATGTCCATCTAATCATTTCAGCCAACATGATGTTTAAGCACAGCAGTGGTGGGCAGGTTTTCAGATGAGGTCAGCTGTCTTTCAGGCCTCTAAATAAGTAGCTAAATTTTCAAAAGAGCTCAGAACATGGAAAGCCAAGCACTGTGGAAAATGTGGTCCCAGCTGTGGGTGTTAAATCCTTGGGAAACTGTCCCCACCAAATACATGTATACATTATGGCTAAGGAGTGAGGTACTTTCAGTATTGCCAACCCTAATGAATCAAAAATGAGTCAAGTCCTCTCCTCAAACCATTAGACTGTTTTAGAAATTGGGAGATATTTTTTAAAACATGAGACTTATTGGCATCTTGTATTTTCCTTCTGGTTTATGAGCCTTTTAGGGGGCACTCAAGTCATATTTATGAGGATTTTTTCCCTCTAAGCATGAGGGCCAGAAACATATATACTTTAAAAAGAAATGGAAGCAGCGAGTCTCCTATAATCATGCGACTCCAAGACCTGGGGTTTTAAGGAAAATGTCAAATACCATGAAACTCATGATCCATTATCATAGATAATGATTTAATGGTGGTGTGTAATTCTTATACACTGCATACATGTAAATTTGATGAACGTAGACTTGAATACAGTAGCAGAAGAATCCTTGAAATACTAGATGTCTTTGATGAGAGAAGTAAAGAAAGTACATTGGGGTGAGTTCAGAGTTAGTGAAGTATTTACCCTAATGAATGATGGATTTAAACTGGTTTCATATGGTTTAAATAAATGACTTGCCTAATTTTATTTGCTGGTCAGTTGAGTGATCAAGCAATATTGTCCCCTTTGACCTACAAGTGGCCAATCCAGAGCCTGCTGAAGTAGAGGGATCAGCCAGAAAAGACCCTAATTGATTTTTCACAATCAGTTGATCATTTAGGTTAACCTGTGAGAATCAATGATGCATTTATTTTGAAACAATATTTTTATTTCCATGGTAGTCCTGTCATGTTAATGCCACAATAATATTAATAACATACTCAGGGCTTATGTAGTGCTTTGATTTTTTTCCCCCTCAATGCCATGTAGAAACATTAATTAATTAATGTGAATAATAGCTGTTATCCAGAAGCCTAAATAATATAATATATTGCTCTGGTGTGATGAAAATGGAAAAAAAAATGTAGACTTCGTTATATTCATGAAGTCAGCACTGCTAAAGCTAGCACTTGGCTTTGCAGGATGAATGATAACAGTTCATTAACAACGAGAGAACTGTTAAAAGTCATCTGACCTTTGGTGTAGGTAGTGAGTCAATCAGTATGTAGTCTCTGATTATTTTTCATTAAGTTTCAACTTTTAATGATTCCAGTAATAACCAATTGTAGCTCTTTTATTTTCTGGGGTGTGTGTGGCCTGACAGATTGATCACTTCAGGTGAGATATTGTAAGAAGTTTTTCCCTGTGAGTGTGGCTAAACACTGGAACAGATGCTGTAGAAGGGTTGTGGGATCTCTGTAATTGGAAGTTTGTCGGTGCAGGTTAGACAAACATTTATCTGGGATGATTTAAGTGGGGATGATTCTGCTTTGAGCAGGGGCTCAAACCAGATAACCCCATGTGGTCTCTTCCAGCCCTGTTTCTACAGGTCTGTGATGCTGGTAGCAGTGCACAAGCATACCTACTGATAGCTGTGGAGTAAGTTCCTCTAAGACTGCAGACACTTAATACATTGTAGGACGAATTTCACTTGTTCTGTGCCACTGATCTCCTCACCCCTACTCTGCCCTCCTCCTTTGGGAGGTCTGCTACCATCCCAAACCAGGGGTTGACCAAGCAGGCAGGTAGAAGGTCTGAGGACCCCTCAAGCTGTTCTTAAAGTCTGCAAAACTTATCTGAGCATAGGAGCTTGTTTAAAACTTAACCCATTCTGCCACCCCCAGCAGCAATTTAATTAAAAAAAATAGAAAATCCTTTTTTAGCCAGTTGGAAGCAACTGCCATGTGTTAAGGGTAGAAGAGATTTTTCTCCTCTTCCCACAGAGCTAGCACAAGTGGGCACCTTACAGTGAGCATGACTATAGTTGACAAGTCCAGCCCATGACTTCTTAGTTCAGAGAGAGGTAGTCTAAAGTCAGGCAGAAAGGCAGGATAGAGATGCACTTTGTACACTAAATAAGGTATAGAAAGAGCATAAGTCTTTGTGAACTCAAGCTCAATTAATCGGAGGGTGTGAATGGCTGCAAGGAGAGTTTTATTTTATCCCATGCTTAGTTGTTCAAAACTCCCAGGTATCAGAAGCAGTCTTTCCTCCTAGTTTCTGTCACTTGCAATGCAAGGACTCTTGATTTCTCCAAACCTCTATTATCTGAACTTTATTCAACAACCAAAGCTACATTCAGGTAACTGAGGTTCTGCTCATTATTTTCTCTCTGTGCTTCCTTTCTCCATCACAGCCCCTCCTTTGTGTATTAGGGGCTTGGGTTTGAGCTGAAGGAGAACTTGTGAACTCACAATTTTCAGAGTGACTTCAAAACTAGACCTGGATGCTGTAGGTGCCCTTCTGTGTGCCCAGATGGAGTTTGTTGACTTACAGGCTCTAGCTGTGTCTCTCTTGCTAACACACAGCATTATTTTGGGCACATTGTTTTCCTTCTCTATGCCTTGCTTCCTACCACAGGATAATGGTGACCTGTCCTACAGCGGTTGTGATAACTACTGTTCTTAGTTAATGTTCATCTGTGCTTTGGAGATGATCGGTGCTGAGTATGATCTACCCCATGGAAACGTGCTTTTTTAAAAAACAATTGCCTTAGGGAGAGAACTCCCTAGCATATGGGAAGAATAAGACACATACGTAGACCGATCTAACCTACTCTCTCGCTGCTTAAACCGTTGTTCAGGACAACAGTCCTTCTCAGAAGAATACCGAAGCATGTGCTTAACTTTAAGCACGGGCTTAAGTTCCATGAATATAAATGGAAGCTCAGTGCACATGCTTACATGCTTTCCTGAGTCGGTGCCTTTCCTGTGACAGTGATGAGTGCAGTAGGAGGAGGAGAGAGAGACACGCTGTCATATCAAATTCTGGAAGGATCATAGCCTCATTCTTGTCCTGCATGGATGTAATGCCACACACTGCACTGGGGTTTCTCTTGATTCCTGCTGCCATAAGATGGGAACTAGACTAAGGATCTGCCATTTTTCTTGTTCTCCTCTTAGCTTTCTCTTGTCACATCCTTTTCATCTCATGTTACCCTCTCGTTTCACCAGAGACCGTAGAATCCAGCAAACCAATCTACCTTTCACACCACTGTAGAAGGGAGCCACTTCAAACCAATGTCAGCTGATGGATTAATTTCCCTGCCCTAATCCACTGAGCTTCAAACCAAACCAGAAACACGGAGTGCTCTCTCTCCCCCTCCCTCCTCCTTCCCATCTGTTTTCTTCATCCCTTTCTTCCTGGTCTCAGGTCACCCTCCACTCTTCCCTACTGGAAACTCCTCTTTTCTTGTACATCATCCCTCTCTGCATGTTGAGCAAAGTATGCAGCCCAGATCAGCATAAACCTACCCAGCCCCTTCCACGAGACTGGATCCTGAATGGGACTCAGTCACCTTTGCAGCTGGTGTTGTCCGCATGTGTCTCAGCCCTGTGTCCACAGGGCTTCTGTCCCATTTCCACCACGGATCTGGATTACTAAGACTCTCTGGAAAGCTGAAGCCTGCAATCAGCCGAAAACACGGCAGCAGCAGCCTCTTCTTTTCCACACGTCGGTATTTTTAGCTCTGCTGTGCATTAGCGTGCAGGAGCTCACACTGCGAAGCCTGGCTGAGGTTTTATCTGTTGTGACAGCCCTTAGGGCTGTAGTCAGACTCTCTTTCTTTCTCTCTCTCTCTCAATCTCTCTCTCCCCCTCTGCCTTTCCCTCTTCCTCTCTCTCTTTTTTAAAGTTTGGATCTCTTCCTCCCCAATGTATCCGCTGAACAGCTGCACACGCAGAAGGGAGAGGTTTGGGAGCAGGACCTGAGCTCTGGTCTGGGGACCTTCATGGCCTGGGTTTGAGATTCTTTCCATTGCTCCTTTGGTGTTTGAAAAGTTATGGTGACTTAACCTGTCAGGATGTAGGCACTGACTTGCCAAGAGCATTGTATCCTAAAAGGAATGGGACATGCATGGTTGTCCTGATTTCTAGAAGGCTGCACTGCTTGAAAGCCCCCAGATATGGGAATCATGGACATAAGGGCAGAGAAAAATCAGCTGCTGCTATGTCACCCCACCCTGCCCTCCCTGCTGAACCCCAGTGGCTTCTTGTTCCACCCACGCAACCACGGTCTTTATAATTTCCTTCTGTAGCAATGCCTCCAGTGCTTCATGCTCCTTTCCCAAGCTCCTTGCTTCTGCATGCACATCTTGGTGCAGTAACGCTCCTTGTTTCGCAGCAGCTCCATCTTTCATCTTTTTGTGTGTGCAGGAAGCACGTGCTGACTCAGTGGAATTTCCCTCGGCCCCATTCAAGCTCTGCTGCTTCTGAACCCTGGAAGAGTTTGAAAAGTGGAGGCTGTCTGGCTCTACATGCCACGTCCCAGAGAAAACTGGAGTGAATCCAAGCCTTGCCCCTTTAGCCTTCCTTGAGTGCCCATCACTCGGTCTCTGATAGCCATCTCCTTGGAGCTTATCATCAGGGGTCTCTCTGAGCCAGTTGCCTTCATCCTTCCATCATCAGTTCTTATTCTGGGTCCCCAGGGCCATTCTTGAGTATAGCACATCTTCCTTCCTGGGTGTCCTTTGCTCCTGGGAGGGTTTCAACCCTTGGGATTCCTCTATCTCCTTCAAGCTAGCCCACAGCTTTCATGAGCGCTCCTTGGCGCGGATACCTGGGAGGCATCAGAGCTTCCTGCTCTCCATCAGTGTCGCTGCTATTTGAATCCTCATTGTGGAACCTATAACCAGGATGACTCGTTTCTCCTCTCCTCCTGCTGGTCCCCTTGCTGAATTGTGTCTGGTTTTTTGGCCGCAGTCCTCACTCTCCAGGGAGGGCAGGAGCAGAATCCCTGTCGTGAGGATGAAGGCTAGGCAGCTTCACCAAGCCGGTAAGATGTTACTGGCATAACATGCCAGTTCAGTGTTGTCCTGGCATAAGAACATAGTCCTCAGGTATCGGTTAGGGAAGGGGTTCTCAACCTTTCTTGTGCTCAAGGCACCCCTTCATAGCTCGTATGAACTGAGTAGAACTCGGTTTCAAAAGCTAATGTATATATTACAGTGATCACTTCCTTGCACTGAGTCTGGCAGTGGCCATAGGGGATTGTCCAGGAGGGGACAAGCCTGAACCTGCATTTATCTGTTTAATTTATCTGCACCTCACTTATTTCCTCACACTTCACAGCACCCTTCAAAAGATCTGGAGGCACCGCAAAGTGCCATGGCACCCTGGCTGAGAATCCCGGTGTTAGACGCCCGCCCTGGGATTGCAGGCTGTTAGGGGCTTCAGTGCCTCGAATTCACTTCTCCACCGTGTCCCTTTGTGCAGCAGTGACAGGTGGCTGTATCCCATAAATGCCATCTTTGCAGTCTCTTTCCTCTCTGCTGGAGTCAGGCCTGGCTTTGTGATGATTCTTCACCATCCGGCCAGCAAGTGCCTCTGTCTCCCTCTCGCCTCTGTCACGCTGGCAGCACGGGTCCTTTGCTTTGGGCTGAAACTCTGCCATGTGCTATTCGGTTTCCATCTCTGGTCACTACTACACGTCTTTTCTGCTTTTCATGCAGGTCCCAAGCTCTCTCCTCCCCAAGCCACTTTCCTCAGAGGCTTTCTGCAGTTCCTACCTCTCTCTCCTGGGGTTTCAGCATGCCTTGTCTCTACTATTTGTTTCTTCACTTCTCTGAGCCTGCAGTAGCAGCTCAGACTTCTCCAGGTTTTCCTCCAGAGTCAAGTCCAGCCTACCAAGCCACCATTATCTCTGTCAATAAACAGGAAGACTGAACTTGATCTGCAGCAGATTCCCTTGGGGCCTTCATTAGACTTCTTCATAGCAGCTGTTGTCACTTGCTCCAGGAGCGCTCTCTTTACTCGTTGAAACCTGTTAGCGTCAAGGCACCTCTGGTGTCTACAAGCTCTCTTTGTTTGCAGATTCCCAGCCACAAGGAACTTTTTGGATGTTGTGCATTCATTAACTCCTACCTGTGCTAGTCAGGACCCTGTTTTTACCTACTCAGCACCTACCACCCATTTAGATCCGCTTCCCTTTCTTCTGAAATCATTGCTTCTCCAGCACCTGTTGGGCTTTTGGAGCTCAGATGTTCATTTACAGAGGAGCATGGTGGCATCTCACCGGCAGCTGTTTCCTTTGCAAACATTTGGGAGTCCAGGTTTCTTGTCTTCCTGTCACTGAGGTTTTCTTTGCAGTTGCACCCCTTAGTCATCCCAGGTGAAGGAGAGCAGGGGGAATATCCTAGTTCTAGTAATTTCTCCTTCATTTTGGGTTTACCAGTGACTGATTGGTTCTTCTGCTAACAATTCTCGGCATCAGTCCAGCTCAGAGGAAACGAGAATAGGTTTCTAATAGGATTCTCCAAGTCACCTCCACCTCTATCACAAGGGTTTTTTTGCCAAAAATGTGAGGGGAAGAATGTATCCAGAGTATATATCTGATTCCCAATACTGTAGAATCTGAGCACTTCACTATGTTTAATGTACTTATCCTCACAGCATCATTTTTTAAAATAGGGATATGCTCCAAGCCCCATTTTGCAGATGGGAAACTAAGGCAAGAAGGCCTAAGCACATTGAGAAAGTCACGGTGGAGCAGGGAATTGAACCTGCATTTCCTGAATCACAAATTAATGCTCAAAACCAACAGACTATCCTTTCTGGGTCTTTTGTCACAGCCCCACTTAGACCCTAGGCAGGTGAAGAGCTCACCGTGGAAGGTGGTGGTAGAAATGCATCAAAGATTAATATGACCAGTGGGGTCCTTCAAGGGACTTCTGCTTGGTTTGTCTTCCCATGTTCATCAGCAGCTGGTCTTATTTTTGTCACATTTATTGCACATTGGTCTCTAATCCACTCCATCAGTCCTTCTCTTCCCCAAGCATGGCCAATTTATTGCCACTTCCACCCCTCTGTAATCAGTCTTGCAGAACGCTGGACATGAGGGCAGGAAATGGCCAAGTCCACCTCACTGCTCTGTTCTTAAATTTCAGGCATTTTCTTTAACACCTCTGGGGCCAGATCCTATCCCACCTTGCGGGCACCTAAGTGCAATCCTATTCCAGCCTGCTTGAGTCACTGAAAAGCTGGTACTGTGTGAAAAACACCTTAATCTTGGCCTCAAGACCAACTCACAAGAAGTAGCAAGGTGGACGAGCACCCATCCATGTTTTGCATTATGTGGTACTTATGTATCTGACAGGCAGAATAGGATCTGACACCTAGTGTTTTATGTAGCAAATTATTCATTATCTAATTGATCCTGTTGCTTTTTGTTGTTTCTTCTTCTTTATTTGTACTACAGTAGTAGCATCTACAGGATCAACTGCGTTTGGCCATTTACAAATCCATCACAAGTTGCAGTCCCAGCCCTGAAGAACTTGTGAAAATGTAAGTAGCCCAAAATACTCACATTATTGCTCTGATTGTAGATGGTTGGAAAATAAGGCACACAAGTAGGTCCTGGTTTCCAAATGAGCTCAGCACCCAGCATGCTAGCCTGAGCTTTGTCCAGCTGTGTATGTGGGAGCACTACCTGTCTGAAAGCCTGGTGCCCCTCTGACTTCCCCAAGGTCACAAAGGAAGTTTGTAGCAGAGCCAGGAATGGAAAATGGTGTCCTTGATCCCACCGTCTGAACCAGAAGATCATCCTTCCTCTTTAACCCCTAACCAGTTTGAGTTCCAGGTCATTACTCATTGTTTCACTGTATTTCAATAATTCCCTACTTTTTAATCTGTTCTTTTCTCACCTCTCAATAGGGTTTAGCGTGTCATCGTCTGCCTTTGTCATATTTTCTCTGAATCCATTCAGTTCCTTTTATTACTCCCATACCCCAAAACATAAATGAAATGGGAACTGAAAGGTGTTTTTCAATGGAATATTTTCTAATTAGCAATAAAGAATAGCCTCATGATCTGTTGGACCTTGGTGGAAATTTGTGCCAAAGTCTCAAAGCGTCCACATCAATACAAATCTCTTTTGTATCAACTGGAGAATCGGCTCAATAACAGGGGGAAATTGTTCCCTGCTTCTGATTGCTTGTTGTACCATCTGTGGAGGAGGGTGTATATGATCTGCACGGGTAAGGAGGGGGGTGTCTTTGCATGCTGCAAGTCACACTTCCCCCTAGCATAACCTTACTGATGGCAGTGGAGGTAGGGACACCAGTGATCTTATGGTGGGAGCGACACAGTTCTATGTACCTTGCGTCTGCTCTCAAACTGGGAAGGAACATGATGTAGTGATAATAGCAGTGGCAGAGAGAGCCATTTTGAGAGAGGAAGTGCAGCGCTCTAAGCTGTTGCATCGTCTGCTGTCTAATCTTGGACACCATATTGCTTCATTTGATTAATACTGGAGTTAATGGATATGGGAAATGTGTTTAGAGGTTAAAATAAGGGACTAAAAATCAGTATTCCCATGTCTGATCCCGGCACTGACTCACGAGGTTATGTTGGGAAGAGACTTTCCCTTTTCCTGCCATGAAGTTAATCAGTCTTGTGAGATCTTGTGCAGTTCAGGGGCATGTTTTCAGGTTGGGGTTTCTTTTTATGGGCACTGGCTGCTCTTGTGAATGCAGCATCTTTATTTTTGCTCGTAGGTGCAGCTCCGAGCCCAGTGCAAGTGCAGGGCAGGAGTATGAAGTACCTGGATGTGCTCCTACAGTGTATTTTTCAGGTGCAGATTATACCTGTGAAAAGGATGCTGGTTCTTCACCTGTCTGTGAATATGCCTGAATTGTATGTAATGGCATTTAGAGATCTGTGGGAGAAAAGCCCATACAAAGTTCAGATTCACTGCTATTTTTATTTTTTTAGCCGATACCTTTCAAGAGCTTTTTCTTCCCCCATCTACAATACTATTTATTATAGAGCCAGCAGATTGTTGTCCCACAAGGCTGGGTACAGTGCAGTCATCTAATTAAAGACAGACAGTGCCTGCCTCAAAGAACTTAGTCTTGCATGGTGTCAAGTGTGTGGACAGCAGAGAAGCAAATAAGAACTGGCACTTGCTAGGTCAGACCATAGGTCCATCTGTCCCAGTGTCCTATCTCATGCAACAGGAAAGAGGAGATGGCTCAGTAGGAAGGTTAACAGGGCGCACCCAGAATTTTCCATCACCTGCTTCGTTCCCACTGCAGCTTCCAGCATTTGGGGGTTTGGCAGGTTCTGATTTGGAGGCTGAGCCCGTACCTACCACATAGGTGAATAACCAGATGCTTGGTTATTTAGGTGGTTCCATCATCCCCTTTGGAGCCTCATTATTGCCTGGTAGACTGGGGGCACGTCTGTATGGGAAGAGCACTGTCTCTGGTGGCAGTGCCCTCCAGTGTACCCACACCACTCTGAGTGCATTGCCTTCTAAACTAGAAGCAAGGAAGCCACATCCACAGGCGGCACTAGGCAGACTAATTAGTGCAGCTGAGTTTCAGTGAAAATTAGCCAGGCCCCATACTAATCAGCCCACCTGGGACACTGCCTGGACATAGTGACTCTGCTTCCAGTTTAGGAGGAAGCCCTCCCAGAGCTGTGTGGAGTGAGCAAAGGCACCACTGCTGTGCTTGGTAAGTGACTGCATAGACATGGATTAATGCTGTGCAGATTTTCACTGCTATCTCCCTTTTCCCCACACTTCAGTCACTCTCTGGCCACAGTGATCAAAACCTTCCTGTAATTGTAATGGGAGCCAGTTGTTGGTAATCCTCCAGGCTTTTGCTCCCACTTCCATGAGGTGCTCAACTGTCCTACAGGCACTTAGGAAATACTCCCCTGGAATTGACCCGGGGGATAGGTCACATATTTACATTACTTTTTAAATAAAGAAAAAAATCTATCCTCTTGCAGAAAGATGGAAAGAAAGAAACCTGGAAACTGAGGTAGGGGTGTGAGTGGATGACTCTAACCTTGCTTTGTGCACCTCAACTTTAATGCACTGACAGCTGCTTTTTGCAGTTAGACCAAACACAGTTAGTGAACCTCAAGGCAAAGGGGTGCTGCCAAAGAGAAAGAGGCCTCCATGAAAGACGTTAGGGGGTTAAGCAGCTGTGTTTTTTTGAGGGTTTCAGTTTACACCCATGCATGCTTAAGTAGGAGGAAGCCATTTGACAAAACACGCCACCTCTTTCCCCGAAACACCCAGATCAGCTGCATGGATGGGAGGATGGTTTGGACCACTTTGAGGGTATTTTTTCATTGGGGAGAGCTGACAAGAAGCTGTTGAGAAATATATCTGCTTAGGCAGAACGTGATGGTTCAGCACTTTTCTGCTGTCTGCAGCCTACGGATAGCGTAGCAGTACCTGGAGGTCCCAATGGAAATCAGGCACTGTGTACACAGAGCAAAAAGGTCTGTGTCCCAAATATGAGGGAAGCATTATCATCTCTGTTATACAGATAGGGAATGGAGGCACCCAGAGGTTGTGCCTTGCTTAAGGTCATGGAGAGAGTCTAGGGGCAGAGGC
Organism: Crocodylus porosus; assembly: GCF_001723895.1. Classification (NCBI taxonomy): domain Eukaryota; kingdom Metazoa; phylum Chordata; order Crocodylia; family Crocodylidae; genus Crocodylus; species Crocodylus porosus. The sequence goes on from NW_017728925.1 coordinate 10,743,674, forward strand.
AGGAAGGACTGCAGCTCTCCTCAGTCCCAGTCTGATGCCTTACTTCCTAGACAAAGTAGTCTGGGATCCATTACCACCCCCAATTCCCCGTCTGTCCTTCCCTCCCCATCGCTGCCAAGACGTGTAAGCAAGAGGGGACAGTTTATTCTAAGGGGAAGTGCCGGGAATTCAGTATTAATTAGATTTCAGTGAACACCGGGGTCTTTGTAACAATTACAGGCAAAAAGCTTCACCCCCTTACAGTCAAATCATTGATGGGGAAGTGTGGAGGGCTGGACTTGTGCCTGTTTACTGCAGGGCTGAATTTGGCCCCAGATTTTCCAAGAGCCCTTGAAAAGGCACCCCTGTTATTTGTAGGTACGGCTGTTGGCAGGCACAGCACCCACACGGCTGGCGCAAGTGCGAGCCCTCCTCCCTGTTGTGCATGCAAATGTGGGCTTGTGCACAAGCAGGCAGCTGCTCTGGGACACCACAGTGCTGGGGGCCATCCAAGCGCCTCAGATAGCGGGTTCCTTTAAATAATGGCTTGTCTTCACACAGCATTTCCTTCTGGAGACACATCATTTACAAGCACAGCAGGTTCAGAGTGTGGCAGCTTCCAAGCCTTTGTCCGAGCTACTCCCGTCAATGCTGCCAGGGAACTAACAGGCTGCGGCTACAGATCTTGCGGGATACCAGGGGCTGCAGTGCTTCAGTGCTGCGATCAGATTAGCTGGGTATTAAAGCCAAAGAGCTAGCAGGGAACTCGGCCCTGAGTCTGTCCTTCCTTTTGTGGGCCCAGAGACGAGCAAGTGGAGACTCGGACCCAGAAAGTGGAGCCTGAATCTCCTGCAAGTCTCCCAGTAACTTTCGCCCCTGTTGTTTCATTCTGCTGAGCAATTTCTGTTTCTAGCTGGAAGCACCAATATATCACATACAGCAGGCTAATTTCATAATATTCCTGGCCAGACCTGAGATAGGAATCACTGGAAAGATCTGGAGGCCACATCCTGGCGTCTGTGCCCCTTTGCACAGCGGGGCAGTTTTACAGGTCAGTCCCCTGTACGGAGCAGAAACTGGGGGCGAGGAATGGGGTCCAGAGATTTGCTGCATGCGGTTTGTGTATTGCTGTGATGTGCAGGCATCCACTTTCCTTTGACAGAGTTGGTAACAGTCTGCACGCAGGCAACTATCCCGTCCCCACAAAATGCTGCGTCTCTCTGGCTAGTGCAGGACTCAAGCACATCCAGCTGCCCAAAGGCACGCTGTGTCCTTTGTTCTTCCTCTGTGTATTCCACTCAAGGGTCTGGACAGGTGAGTCAACATGTCTACACCCCTTCTGTGCAGGTGCTGTGTTGCACCAAGGAGGTGCAAGAAGGGATAACCGCCCAGCCAGTGCTCTTAATGACCCTTCAAGGGAGTTGCATATCTGGCAGCTTTAATCCTTTCACTGGGAGAGTTCCACCCTGGGTTCTCATGTGTAAATGACCCTCCGTGTGCAAGCCTCTAACAACCTTAGCCAGGATCTTACGAGTGATCAGGGCTGCATTCTGATAGGGGCGGAAAAATGCAGCTCTTGTTCCAGAGAGTTGAGAGTCTAAACAGGTAAGACAGTCAGGGAAAAATTAAGTGCTGTTATCCGTGTTTTACAGATAAAGAACCTGGTAATGGTCAACAGCATTCAGGTTTCTAAAGGCACCTAGTGCCTTTTTTCAAAGCTACTTTTTCAAAAATCCCACTAGGTTTCTGTCTTTAAAAATCTGGTTTTGAGAGACTTGGCTAAGGTTACCCAGGAAGTCTGTAGCAGAGGTGAGGCAAAGTCATGTTTGCTAAGCCCTACTTTAATGGCTTGGCTACTAGCCCTTCCCTCTTCTGGAGGTTAACATATGCTGGAGGAGTTTGTTTGCTAAATCCATGGGCTCAAATCCTAGGAGAGGGCTGGACACTTGCAATCCCAGGAGAAAAATCTATGTTGTTTTCATAGATTGCTAGGGGCTGGAAGGGACCTTGTAGGTCATCAGGTCTGGTCCCCCTACAGTAGGCAGAAAAAGACCCCGGCAAGGTGACTGTCCAGTCTCCTTTTGAAGATTTCTGGGTAGATGACTGCACCACTACTGGTGGGAGTTTAATACACAGGACACCTTGAAAGTGAAGGAGTTTTTCGTGGAATTGAGCCTGAAGCGGCCTTCCAGGAGTTTTGTATCCATTGGTCCTGGTCTTCCCCGGGGCGCCCCAGTGAACGGCTGTTCACCGAGCCCTCGATGTACTCCCCTGATGTAGCGGTAAGCCGCTCCCAAGTCTCCCGTCAGCCTTCTCTTCTGTAGGCTGAAGAGACCCAGGTTCCTCAGCCTCTCCTCTCGTGCCGTGCCTTGCAAGTCCCTGATCATACGGGTGGCTCTTCTCCGGGGTGTCGTTCACTTACAGAGTGATGTAGTTTGCTGTGTTAATCTGAAATCCAGTAGAAGGCAGGGTAGATTTGTACTTTATAGACTAACCAAAGTAGATAGATATTTGCCAAGAACCTTTCACAGCACCTGATGAGGTGAGCTTCAGCTTCCCACAGCTTGTGCTGTATCTATACCTACTTTGGCTCATCTGTAAGGTGCAAATCTACACTGTCTTCTACATTTACTGAGTGCCTGATGCACAGTAGCCCTGGTCATGCGACAATCTCGTGTGAATGACTCCCTGCACTGGGGCAAAGCCTATGAAAGGAGACGCCCCCATTTCCCTTTGTAACTTCATTTACTAGCGCTGCTGAGATCACTAGAGATTCCTTTCTGCACATTCCCTGGGGCTTTAGCTGATCCCTTTTTTCTTTCCCTCTTTCATTTTAGTTCTCTCTCTCCTTTCTCTTTGCTCCCCTCATGCCCTTTGTGCCTACTTTCCTCCATCTCCAAAATCAGCAGCTGCTCCTGCTTGTTAGTGGACCCTTCCCTGTCTCTAATTCTTCCTCCAGCCCTTGTCCATAGTGAATGTTGGAGTCTTGGCTGGAGCTGTCTTGGGGTCAGATGCCTTTATGTAGGCAATAGGTTGGCCTCCAAGAGCTTTCCAGTTCCCTTATTTGATGTGTACATCTGTGTCAAGGGGAGAAAGGGGCTGAGATGTGAGGAGGAAAAGAGATGAACATAGGGAGAGGACTAGAGAGAGCATTCAGAGCTGGAAATGGAGAGGGAGCAGAAAGGGATGGGGAAAACAAGAGAAAGGAAGAGAGGAAAGCGAAAAGGGTAGGACAATGACTGCAAGAGCAGGAAGAAGAGACCTTGTCTGCACAAACAATTGTACCAGTCAGGTAATTGGCCTGGCCTCTTGGGCAGACGCTTGTATTTTGGGGTGAATGTCTTGTTTCAGTTCAGCTTCATTCTGCTGCTCATTGACTTAAGTTAAATGGAGGTGTGTGCATTTGTAAGCAGTTTGAAATCACACCTGAAGTTAAATCTGTGTGTGATTCGGTGTACACTACAGAGAAGCCCTGAGTTAGGGAAGGGAGAGGGAATTATATCGAGCAGTCCTGGACTTCGCATGCCTTTCGTGGCTCCTCCAGGTCTTCCTGTCTTCTGCCGGAGTCAGAGATTTGAACTGGAACAAGTTGGGCCTCGGAGGTGGGGAGGGGGATGGTGGGGGCCTGGAATTCCTACAAGGTGGGACGAATTCTGGTTCCTTTTGATTCCTGCCTCTCTCCTCCCTGCTGCAGATGGCTGCTTTAAAAATCCCCGAATGTCGTAGCAGCCTTTCTTGAAGGTTGTTCCTGCTGCAGATGTGAAATGTGTAGCAGGATCAGATTATACCACAACTTTTTAAAAGGCATACAAGCCCCTCTGTCCCAGGCAGGAGTGAGCAGAGTGAGTGAGTGTGTTGTGGTGCTCAGGTGGTACGTGGACTGGGGCCCACACCCGCTGGCAGTGGGTGTGGGACAGCATGACACTGGGCAAGAAAGGAATGCACTTGGGGTGAAATCCTGGCCTCCACACCAAGTGCAACTCTCCCACTGACTCACCGTGGGGCCAGAACTTCACCCTTGGTCTTTAAGGCAGGAGTTTTGAGGGAGCTATGGGAGTTAGGTGCCTAATTGCCACTGATATACCATGGGATTAGGTATCTCGCTCCCTTAGGTACTTCTGAAAATTCCAGCTGAACACACCACGTTTTTGTATGTGGGTCCTCCAGTAAGTGAGAACCAAGCCATGCATCTCATGCTCCCTGTGTAAAGGAGACAGGGATCCACTTCCCAATATGAAGAAGGGGCTCCCACCCTTTCTGAGGTTAGCTATGGGGCCTTTCCCAGAGCTTCCTTATGCAGAAACTCCTTACAGCTCTTCACTGCCGGCAGGCTGAGCTGCTTTTTTTTTTTTTTTTGTACCAGATGTAAAGCAACCCTTGCAGTCAGCAGGAGCACGGGGTATGTGCCAGGCATGTCCAGGCACACAGGACAACTGCACTGGTTGTTGGCTGTACTTGGAAACGTGTCCTGCCTGGGGAGGAGACTATCCCAGGCACAACTAACCCCACACTGGGATGGGCATTCACCTTCCTTCTCCCCTGGCTCCACTCCTCTGTCGTCCCTCCGTAGCTTTCCCTCTCTGCTCCCCCAGGTATATAAGTCATGTTAACCCTGGTTCTGGCTCAGCGGCTCTCTCTGAAGAGAACTTCAGGGTTGCTGGATCATGGAAGCAGAGAAGTGTAGGGCTGGTAAGGACCTCAAAAGCTCATCTGGCAGCTCCGGCATACTTGGATCATTCCTGGTAGAGGTTTATCTTGCCTGTTTTTAAAAACCTCCAAGGAAGCAGAGAGCCTGGGCAAGCATTTCATCACCTTTATAGTTAGAAGATTTTCCAAATAGCTAACTTGAATCTTCTTTTCTGGAGCAAGTTAGGCTGCTTTCTTTTTGTCCAGTAGACCTGGAGACCTGTCCTCTTTATAACAACCCTTTACATATCAGAAGACAATATGATGTCCCTTCGGCCTTCTATGCACAAAGCTAACCCAGTTCTTTCACCCGTTTCACTCGCTCATAGATTATACTTTCTAAACCTTCCCATTGCTTTCCTCTGGCTTCTTCAATTTGTGTACCGCTTTAAGGTACAGGTTTCCCTCGCCAACCGCTGGGCTTAGATTCCTGAAAGTTCCCGTGGTTGGCAAAACCATGGTTGGCAGGACAAAAGGCTTATGGGAAAAATGGCAGATGGGGGCTGATGTGCGGCCATGGAAATCGTGATTATTCAAAACTGTATACCATGGTAGCCGAAATGTTGTATAAAATATTAAATGTGGATACTCAAAACATTGGTTGGCAAAACTGTGCTTGGCATGGGGGAGCCAGTACAGTGCCCAGAACTGGACACAGGACCCCAACTGACGCTTTACCAATGCTCAGTAGAGTAGTTTGTTCCCCCAGAAGCTGACGTCCACTTTGTAGAGCCACAGAAGAATGCAACGCAGGCACTAGAGATGCTAGCTTTCCTGGCCTGATGTCCGCAGCGTGACTTATCTTTGGAGGAGATATCTCAGACTTCCCCATCGTAAGCAGGAAGGCCCATGTCTAAGACCTAAAAGGAGACCATGGTCTGTTCTGCTCTTGGCCTGAGACTCAACACTGCGGTGGTTTTGTGAGATGAGCAGCTGGTTGTAGACCATCAACGCCCATGTCACACGGGCACGGACCAGCCAAAATAGCACTGGCCCGCAGCTGGCTAGATGCCTCAGGAGATTGGTAACCTGGCACTGAACAGCTTGCCTCCAGAGCCAATCCCATTTGTGAGTGAAAATCGTTGCTGCCTGAGGGCTGGAAGGCGCCCCACGGGGAAAAGGGCCGATGGTCTCGGTGCAGCGGCTCTGCCTTGCGGGGGGGGCTCCTGCCCCTATTCTGTGCACTGCGGGCAGACCTGTCCTTGGCGCTTTTGGGGGTGTCTTGGGGCACCAAGCGGGGGATGTTTCTAATGAGTAATATGACAAGTTAGATGGGCCTAGACCCCCCCGCCACCTCTTGTTAGCTCCATGGACAGATAGTTTCAAAGCTCTGTGTTTTCTAACAGCCAAGCACCTTCCACCAGGTAATTTATTCCGGGGAAGCAACTCTTCTGCCTTTATCTGTCTCGCGCTCTCCCCCCACTCCCTCTCCTTATGCCTTCCCAGTTTAAAACTGAAAAGGTGAGTCCCTTGGGGACAGCTGGAGCTGGCTGGAAGGAGCCCAGGCTGGAAACAATAACAGTAAATAACGGTCCCCTGTCAGTGTCATAAAAAGGGAAACGGTTACAAGGTTTTTTGAATAAGCATCCTCCATAAATCTGCTGGGCTCTGAGAAAACGGGGGGCGATTGGGGGGTAGGGGGGCAAGGGGCGCTGCCTGGGAAAATCAGCAAGCCAAGGAAGGAAGGGAAGAGTCGGGCAGGAGGGAAAGCAAGAAAGCGAGAGCAGAAACTCGAGCGAGGAGGATGGAAAAAAAATAAATAAATAACATAAAGCAGGAGAGAAGCGCAAAGACGGGAAGCAAACCTCCTTGAGCTAACACGGTTGCCATGGCGACGTGGCAGCGAGGAACAGGAAACAGCAGAAAATAGAACCGCATTCTGCTGAGGCCTGCACGAGCTGCGAGGAGCGTGG